>NC_142939.1:25506482-25508982 GCF_046866305.1 Octopus bimaculoides
GGGGATTATAACATTGGCCGTGTATTAGCGTGTGCATGTATAAAGAGAGAATAGGATAAAGCGAACAATGGCAAAGTTAGAAATATATTTTATGGATAAAGTCTTACAGCTGTAAGACTTTATCCATAAAATATACTGCTAACTTTGCCATTGTTCTCTTTATCCGTTTCTCTCTTTATATATGTATATATATACACACACACACACACACACACACACACACACACATATATATATATATATATATATATATATATATATATACATATATATATATATACTGAAATAAGTAACACAAAATATGTATATCTGTGTATTTATATAAATATGTAGTAATACATATTCCTTTGAAGCACTGTGGAATGAAACTAAGATCGACTGCAAATTCCACAACAGTGCTTCTAGATGTATCTAATGGGAACAAATGTTAACGCTTTTGTCTAATTTATTTTAAAAATTCATTCATATAAATGGAATGCTCCATCGTATCAGATGAGAATGAATTAGCTTTCTGACATGAGCGGATGTGTTGGTGAGAGTTGTGGACATAAGTTATTAAAATGCTTAAATCTATATAGTAATAGTGCATAGATTTTGTGATAAACAAATAAAATACCTATCCACATAATTTAATCAACTTGTGTCTTTTTTCTTATGGTTATCCAGAGTTTGTATTTATATCCTAGATGGGAGATGTACAGGCAGTTTAACTACAATAGCTCGTATTCTCATACTCAATTTATCACACAACATATTCTGCAATAAGCGTTTAATATTCGAGATACCTACGAAGCATAAAAATGTAATTGCTATAAATTCAGCTAATAAAAATTTGTATGGAAGGAAAGCTAACATTTTTGTTTTGAAGGCAGTATTAGTAAATATGACAACTGGACGCAAATTGGTTTTTGTATATGTAACTATTGGTTCTATCCCGTCACTTGAAGTATCAGTAAACTGGGTTTCATTTTCCAAATGCTTTCTTGGAGCATGTGTGTCATAAGACCAGTTACCCGATTCCCATGGTGGGATCATTTACGCCGAGATCATTTATTCTTTTATTCTTTTACTGGTTTCAGTCATTTGATTGCTGCCATACAGGAGGACCGCTTCAACGCCAGGACTTATTCTTTGTAAGCCCACTACTTATTCTATCGGTTCTTTTTGCCGTACTGGTAAGTAACGGGGATATAAACACACCAACATAGGTTGTCAAGCAATGGTGGGAAGACAAACATATACGACGGGCTTCTTTCAATTTCCGTCTTCTAAATCCACTTACAAGACTTTGGTCGGCCCCAGGCTACAGTAGAAGACAGTTGAGGAAGGTACCACGCGGTAGGACAGAACCACGAACCATGTGGTTGGAAAGCAAGCTTCTTACCACAGAGCAACGGGATCATTTATACGCCCTGAATAGGTCGGTTTGTTGCATGGTTGAAGGCCAGCATGTGAGAGAAGTCGACTTCATCTACCAGAGAATTTGACTGATACATTATTTCTTTGACTCTATAGGGATGACAGGTAAAGTTGACCTCACCTGAATTCGAAATCAGATTGTAAAATTTCTGAAGAAATACCGCTAAACATTATGTCTGACCCTCTAAAGATTCCGGCTGCGCCCAGGCCTATTTTCACAAATAATTAGCACTTATAATCGTAATAACTTCTATTACTGCGTAATCTTATATAAATTTAAATTTTTCCCAACAACAAACTAACTTTGAGAAACACATTTCTGCATTTGTAAATCTGATTTAGAGGAGTGTTTGATTTTTTCAATATCAGTAATATACTATACATCATCTGCATTGCTATTCTTGGCTTTGTCGTTTACCCTAGATGAGTCTGCATTGACAACACCTACACCGTTCCGGCTTTCTATCTCTTTAAGCGTGTGCGTGAGAGAGAGAGAATGTGTGACCTCTTGAAATGGCACTTATTTCAAACTTCCCAATTTTCTACAGCTGAGTAGCATGAAAACTGACCTCTTGAAATGGCATTTATTTCAAATATCTTCGCTTTCTACAGCTGGGTAGCATGACATATGATCGAACAATGCAATCCAATTTCAACCACCTCCTGAAAGACACTTTCCTTTTTTCTCTTTTCGTTCTTTCTTTCTTTCTTTTTTTTCTTCCATTCTTCCTTCTTTGTTTTGGTTTTTCTTCCCCTAAGCAAGCCTCCAAAAGCTTACCACACATAGTTGCAGAGACATATACACACGCATATAATAATAATAATAATAATAATATATATATATATATATATATATATATATATATATATATATATATATATATATATATATATATATATATATATATATACATGCATACATACGTATGTGTGCATATACACACACACACACACACACACACACATATATATATATATATATATATATATATATATATATATATATATATATATATATATATATATATATATACACATACATATACACACAGAAACACACTGAAACACACGCATGCACACA
>NC_142939.1:25523982-25526482 GCF_046866305.1 Octopus bimaculoides
GACGGTAAGGAGTAGTTTGAGAAAGATTTCACTGTTTTACTCATGGCATTACGACCAGGTCGATATTCTCTTGTTGGTTCGTGATTATGTATGTGAAACTGTAAAGCTTAGTATGATCAAATAGCCCTGATTGATTCAAGAATCTATATGTTTTATTTGAGGATAATATTTACAAATAATCGAGGTTGTACTGTGAGTAAATGAACAACGGCATCAAATAAACTATGGTATGTACTAAAGTGAATTGATGAAATAAAATGCTATTTTTTTACCCAAATGAATTGTGAATTTTTTGGTAAAATGAAATATGGAATTTCGGTAAATGAACTCTGTCAACAAAATTCTTCTATTTTTATGTTGGTATGTGTTAAAACGTTCACCAGTTAAACACTACAATTACAGTATACACAGATGCTATGATTCATATCATATATCTGACTTAGCTAATATTTTGTCATCTTCCTTTACATCTATCAGTCACGGATGCCTTGATATGTTCTAAGATTGTTGACCTTCGTCTTATACCCAATTCATTAAAATTATCCAATCAAGTAGATTTAGATGTATAGTGCTAAAGTAAATTTTGGTATATTGTGGCCAAATAAACTCTGGTAAAGATTTGGTTATTAAACTTATAGTATATTCTAGAGACATAAATGAGCATTTGTTGAAAATTAGTAACGAAAATCTTATCGAAATCCGTTTTATTCGAGCATATCAAACTGTATTGATAATCGCACGGTAAAGTAGTCTCGTCATTATAACGTATCGAAAACTGTTTGGTATACTGTAATAAAAGCAAAACGTAATTTTCAAATTCCAATTGAAGGAGAAATTACAAATGACGTACACAGGGTCTCTACAGGGAGAAATATTTACAAGGAACAATTCAAAGATTGACCATCTTATATATGACACTGTAATGTCAGGTAATTCTTCTTCAAGTCAAATCCCACTGTGTAGAGAATAGAGAGAAGGCTACAATAGAAATTTTATTCCTAAATAAACCAAAAAATATGAGAGGCTAACAAATGAAATGCTTTTAGCCATCCAGTTTCAAAGATCAAGGTTCAGCTGCATGTAATGACGATTGCGAATACGCCATTGTTAACAACAAAATACGAGAAAATGCCTTTTGCCTTTTCTTTGTTGTTAAGGTTGTGAGTGATTCGACTTTCCTTCTCTTTTATATATAGGACTGCATTAGAGAAAACTCCCTTGAGATATCTTCCTCCAGTTATATTGCTGATATATCCATACAATAGGTGTATTCTCCACATTTTTCTCTATTTTCGCACATGTGATGTTTTCACCACGCGCACGCGCACGCACACACACACACACACACACATACATATATATATATATATATATATATATATATATATATATATATATATATATATATATATATATATATATATATATATATATATATATATATATATATATATATATATCCAGTGGCGTCATTTGATTTAAGGACGCTTGTACACTTGTATACCAATCTTAAAATGGCATTTTTTTATATATTCAAGTTGAAAATTATGAATTCAGATGTATATCAAAATACAGAAGATTTCAAGAGCTTTAATATGCAACTTTACAGCATAACATCAACATATAAATATTAACTCTTGTTTTGCGAAATTTACGTCAGCACTTAATTTAAGAAGAATTTACATTTTTTTTTTGCCTTATTGACTAATATAAAATTAAGGAAATTTGCATGCTGTTACAGTTTTTAAGTTAGTTAATAGTTGTGATGGGTAAGAGACAAAACGTAATACCAGAAACCAGAGCGAGGATCGTTTAGTTTACTAGGTTGAAATGGTCATATAAAGCTATTTCAAACGAAGTTGGATTCTCTAAAACAGCCGTCTATAATGCTGCCCATCTTTATAAAGATACAAATGAATAGAAAAACTGCTCTCGACCTTGGAAACCAAGAAAATTACGGCAAGAACGGATGGACTGTCCCTAAAAAAAATGAAAAATGACCGCTGTTAAGATTTTAAAAGAAATTCGGCAAAGATATGGACTTACAATTGGAGTGTCTATCACAAAACACCATCTCAAAGAATTTGGACTTCTAAAAGTCTCTCGAAAAAGACATCCATTTCTTTAAAATAAACCTTTTTTAGACCGAATAGTGGCTGGTGACGAGAAATGGGTTGTCTATAGAAATGTTAATCCCCGAAAACAGTGGGATGGGAATGGAAAAACAGCGGCACCTAAGGCTAAAGAAGGTCTTCACACACGTAAGGGGTTGTTATCTGTTTTGTGGGCTATGAAAGGTTTAGCCCACTTTAAACAGACCCAAACCAAACGATAACAAAGGAGATACTATAGATGGAAGAACATTGCAGAAAATGAAGGAGAGTATATTTTAGATTAAAATATCTTAATTTTCAAAAATGAAATTATAAAAGACGCTTTATTTATGGGATAACAAATTTATATATATAGGTAGTTAGGTAGGTAGGTAGGTAGGTAGATA
>NC_142939.1:25528982-25533982 GCF_046866305.1 Octopus bimaculoides
TATATATATATATATATATATATATATATATATATATATACATACATATATATATATATATATATATATATACATGCACACATGTATATACATACATATACATATGTATGTATATGTATATATATATATATATATATATATATATATATTTATATATATATATATATATATATATATATATATATATATATATATATATATATATATATATATATATATATATATATATATATATATATATATATATATATATATATATGCACGTATATATATATATGGAAAGTGAGAGTGAGAGAGGGAGATAGATAGATACGTAAAGTGTATATTTGTATGAAGATGTACAGATAGTGACAAGTGAATAACCCGCATTTTATTCCATGGATATTCGCTATGGTATTAGTCTGGAACCAACGTTGCCTACGAATGTTACCGATTCTTCTTTTCTTTCCTAATGATCTTATCTTTGGACTGTTGCGTGACATTCCTATAGAATCGTTGTCAATCTTTAGAATAGTGTGTCTTTTTTGTTGCGCCTTATATGTAGGAAATATAGCTCTAGCTGGTTGAGATCCCTGTCTAATGTCTTCTGATGTGTGACATATATATTTTTAAACACAAAACCTTCTTTCCCTATGAGAAGCGTTGTTTGAAGTACATTAGATCAAGTATGTTTACTTTATATTTCGTAGTAAATATTTTGTCTTTCTATTTTTTCTTCTCGGGTAGATTGAGGATTTAGCAATTTTTGGACGGTAACGATAACGTTGCGTTATCTCTTCTAGGCCGAGTGGTCTAAGAAATGGGGGAACAAAATCCCTCCAACGGACTCGCGTGTCCGATTCGCAACCTAATACCTAAACCAAAATTCGGTGTTTGACGGACTGAAGTTGTCGTATATGCTGCTAAATATCCTTAGGCCAGCAATAAAGAGACGCGCTGATGCGCTTGGAAAAGGATTCTTGCGAAGAACAGTAGGTCGATATATTTATGTCATATTTAGTTATGTTAACTAGATATCATGATTTTGAATTTACCCCCAACCCATGCTTGATTCTTGTCAGTCAAGTTTACTCGTAACAAACTCTTATATATCACTTCAACTAATGCCTGTGTTTGTTTCATTGCGCATACCGCACTGAGAAAAACGAATTAAGTGAATACATTTTTTTAAATAAAAATAGATAAAAAAAAAAACATTAATACTCATGAGAGATATTAATGGTTGTAGACTTTGCGGCCTCTGAGTGTTTTGACACCTATTTTTAGCGAAGCAGGTGTTTATTTTAAAAAAGCGTCCTTGTTTTATATATATATATGTGTGTGTGTGTGTGTGTAGCCGGCAACTGATGAAGGGTCCTGTTTTCCATTCTTCTCGTTGTTTATGTATTTCATGTTTTTTGAAGCATTGCTGACGTCCTGTACCTATATACGCATGTATATATATATATATATATATGAATAATAATAATAAATGGAGAAAAACGCATATAAATAAAAATTCCTTTAATTCCTACATATGTTTCAAAATATATGTGCAAACTACACCAAAGAAGTAAGAGCTGCTAGAATTGCACATATATTCATCGTCAGGGAACCAACATATAGAAGCAAGATACATGTGAAATGACTATCATTTTTGCTGTCATATATTGTCATATTGTACTCATCAGTGGATTATAATTAACAATAAGACATTTTGAATTTATTACCTTGAGTTTGTTCTTTTTGTTATCATTATATTAATATTTACTTCTTTAAATTCACAAAATGCAATTGAAAACTAAGACGTTTTTATTTCTAAATTGTGTGATTCTTTACTATAAACTCCCTCCCTGACATATCTAAATAAACATCTCCCTCCTTTATCCTTAACTTACGGATTAAAAAATGCATGCGCATGTACATCTAGAGACACCAAATAAGGATCTATACATTATTTCAAAGTCACAATTTATTTTCTAACTGTCATCTATCATAACACTTACATTTTAAAATGTCTTTAGTTAGAAAACAACAAAATATGAAAAATCTAGTTTTATTCAGTTCTTTATATGTAATAAATGATTCGCAGTACTATTATTAAATTACAAAAGTTATCTTAAAATTTTGATATATTTATATTGTAGCTTGATATATTTATATTAAAATATGAACAATATACTTACAATGCTTATGTAAATACATAAATATATATTAATATATTTTTTTTATTGATTCTGAGCGAATTTTTACGCAAGGGCATATTACTTTCGTAATTGACAAAAAAAAAACAAAACAAATATACGTATTTACGTTTTCGTTATTCTACATACTTGAGTAAAATTTAAATTAAATAAAATTAAGTATTTTATCGATACATTTTTGTTATATTAATAGGCCAGTAATTCTTATGACTTTATAAAAATATAATGTTAGAGATTATATAATCCGTTATATTCCATTTTCTTATACAATATAGAGGAGATAACATTTAATATCTATATTCTTATTGGAGGTTTTGTTATATCATAGTTCTAAATACGACACTTAAATATCTATAAAAATTTAAATAACGATACTAGTTTAATCGATATATACATATGTATATACATACATACAAACATATACACCCTCACATACTTACATATATATATATATATATATATATATATATATATATATATATATAAATTATTATAATTATAATTCAATATACATAACTTTATATATTTTTCATCATACGTATCCATATATAATATATATCTTGCATTATATATATATATATATATATATATATATATATATATATATATATATATATATATATATATATATATTTATATATATATATATACAGATAGATAGATAGATAGATAGATAGATAGATAGATAGATAGATAGATAGATAGATAGATAGATACGCATGCTCATACCCACATATTTGTTCACATATATTTATAAAGATACTGCTATAAGGAGTTAAGTATTCCGTCTTTCTCTTTCTCTCTCTCTCTCTCTCTCTCTCTCTCTCTCTCAATGATATTACGTATGATTTATATTACCATAATAAACATGTGTACACCTACATGTAACAAATATACACACACATATATACATCTATCTCAATATGGTTTATAATTCTATTACGCGAGGGCGTTTATACATCCATATTCCTTAACGGTTATTTTTAATACTAATTAATTTTAATTTCAATACTAATTCTTGCTCTACTGCGTGTTCGTTTCATTTTTACATCTGTTAATTTATTCTACGAAATAAGAAGATATAATGCGGAACTTATTTTAACGAGTTGTATATAATTATCATTTGATGAGCCACATCTGCACCACCGGATACTCCTGAACCGGTTGTTAAGTGTCCCGTCCGTGAGGGATCGATGCTAGATGAGTTGAAACAATATTCGTCATTAATAAAAATTGGTCGTATACTCCATCTTCTGTATTTCATTTACCATATATCCGTGTGCGTGCGCGCGCTTGTGTGTTAGTTGAAGAAACGGAGATGAGGGAAATTCTGTAAACAATAATAATTACTAGCCTTAAGCTTATAAGTGCTCACCGTATGTTGAGTATTGGTGTATATAGACGGATATGTATACACTTGAATCTATGTATATATATTATTAACTAAATGTGTACGCGTTAATATTTGCATAACTGAGAGGAAGATACACAAAAGAAGCACAAAATGGATGATTATGAAAACCGTACCGTATTATTTTTTCCGTCTGAAGTATATAGAATATCACATTGTGATTAGTTTTCCCTAGAACTTTTCAAAAATCATGTTGGTCGATGCGTCGGAAACCTACAATCAAATAAGTCCCTCTGCTTTAAATATTATAAAAGATGGAAATATGTGTGTGTGTATGTGTGTGTGTGTGTGTGTGTGTGTGTGTGTGTGTGTGTGTGTGTGTGCGTTTGCGCGTGTATATGTATATATATGTGTGTGTGTGTGTATGTGTATGTGTGTGTGTAATTATATATAGAGAGAGAAAAAGAGAAATAGAGAGGCGCAGGCATAGGTGTGTGATAAGAAGCTTGTTCCCGGTTGTTCTCGGTTCAGTCCCATTGCGTGGAAACTTTGGCAAGTGTTTTTTTTTTTACTATAGCCTCGGACCAAGACTGAAAGAGTCCCGTCGTACGTATATGCGTGCGTGCGTGTGTGTATGTGTGTCTGTGTGGGTGTCTGTGTGTCTTTATGTGTGTGTTTTTTCCACCGCCATCGCTTAACAACCAATGTTGGTTTGTTTACCGTCCCCGTAATTTAGCGGTTCGGCCAAATAGATCGATAAAATAATTACTAATCTTACAAAGAATAAGTCCTTGCGACGATTTCTTCGACGAAAGAAAAGGTTGTGCCCCAGCATAGCCGTACTCAAATGACTGAAGCAATTAAAAGAATAAAAGAATAAAAAATACCAAAGGAAATAATAAATTATCCGCACTTTCGCCATAACGTATCTTTATTTTTATCACATTGACTTCTGCGCATGCGCGCTTATAGTTGGTACTATCATGATCACATGATCATAGTTTTAGCCTGATCGTGCCGTTTATCTTTCTGGCTATACAGCATGGGCATAGTAGCTCCACTAACAGTGTGCACCAAAGAAGAACAAAGAGCAGTGATCCGAGACACAGCAATGATAAACCGGTTCACCATTACCATCTCTCGAGCTTTCTGAATCTTCGCGTCTGTAGTGGAGGTTGAGCGATGACCTGCTCCTTCTTTGTGCGTCATGCTTGTCCAGCGAATTTTAAACCTCTCGATGCACCCATACACACTTCTAGACGGTAGATGCACCTTCTGCTGTAGAGTACATTTCTAGTTCTGTGGTTAATGCCACGGTTAATCTTAATTATCAAGCAGTTTCCATTGGTGCATGTGACATTTTCAAAGGGGTACGCACTACAAATGGACACGTCTCATAGTGTCACGCCCTTTGGAAGTACCATGTTTAAGAATATATGTATGTACAGGGTGCGGTGAATATATTA
>NC_142939.1:25543982-25576482 GCF_046866305.1 Octopus bimaculoides
CCGTTGGACCAAAATGACCGGCAATCCCACAGTCAAGTACAGTACTCTCTGTGGAGTAATATGTGTAACCAAGCCGCGTTTCACGTACTTAATTCCAAGGCGGTGGCAATGTTCAAGCGAATTGCCAGAGGGATTCTGAGAACCTTCAGAACAAGGAGCCAAGAAATTTGCTGATTCTACAGAAGACATTTGTTCTCAGTCATCTGGACAGCTGCTCTGGACTGTGGTCATCGCACAGTGTCATATTAATATCGGAACTAGAGACAGTTCAACGGTGTTACACCAGCAACATTGCATCAATGAAACAGCTGAGCTACTGGTTTAGACTGACACGGTTACAACTCTACTCTGTGAAGCGAAAAGGCGAAAGATGTGCAGTGATATACACATGGAAGATTCTGGAGTGTTTGGCACCAAACTTTGCCAATGAGAACTATACTATCCACCGAACTGGACGTCACTGCATTTGTTCCAAAGGTTTCCCCTATCTTGTGTGGAGTGAGTATGAAGTACTACAGTAGCTTGCGATTCAAGCGGTCACGGCTATTCAATATTTTGCCAAACCATCTTAGAGATCAACATGGAGTAGGCATAAGTAGCAACTGGACCACCTACAGGATCCCAGACAAACCTACACCACGGCGAGAAACACAAAAGGGATCCTTAATATCAAACGTCCTCCTTCACTAAATGCTAATCATTACAGAATGGCTATTGAAAAGTAAGTTAATAACATTGGCGATGCCCTAGCATGACCACAGCCTCTGGGCTGAAACGAATAAAGGTATAAAAGAATATATTATATATATATATATATATATATATATATATATATATATATATATACATACATATATATATACACGTATATGCACATAAATGTGCTTGTAATTGCCTATAGGTATGAATGAACACGCACACGCACGCACACATATACACACACACACACTCACATACTTACATATGCAGCCACATATTTGTTTTTCAAACAGACATATACACGTTGAATTATGTGTCACTCATATAATCTGCTTCTCATCACGTAAAAGAAAAAAATATCTATTACGTGCGTAGGTTGAAGTTTACGCATTGAAAAATCCTTTCTGAATGGCTAATAACAGAACTTACCAAAGAATCAATAGAACTTTTGTGTCTTGAACTGTGATGGTTGCTCGCATTTATCAATAGATGTTTTAGACCTGTCAAACCTTTCGTCCTGCCTGACATTAGATTCCTTAATGACTTTTCAATGAATGTTCTTTATTATATTCCATATTATTTAGAGAAACTTACTATCTAACAACATAGTGCCTAAATTATTTCTTTGACTCTGTTAAAGAAGAATATATATTTCTTAGTTTCCCTCGTTTCTACAGCTGTGCTTAATTTTTTAGACGCAGTAAAACGGTCAACAGAAGGAGTCAATGAGGAAACTCACGTGGTTAATTCGAACTGCTAGGAATATGAAGCAAACGATTTTCTAATGACACCCTACAACCGTAAAAGCGGAATCACACATTCAAATACTGTAGTGCTTATTAAACGAAAATGTTGGATGTTTACGAATATGTCTAATTTCATAGGTCTTCTTAATCAAAGCTAAGCAACCATAATAACATTAAAACAAATCTGGTAAGAAGAGATCATTTACAAATTTTCTTAAGCTGCATAATGTAAAAGTCTTCCTTCAACTATATTTTCTTTCTACAATTTCTAAATCATTTCGAATTTCTGTATATAAAGTATTGGGAAAGCATCTGTCTTATATTTTATAAATGTCTTGGAGAAACAGTATTTAGTTGTACCGACTCAACGTAAGTAGTGAGTTCTCTGTTTCTGTCTGAACAGTTATATAAGGACAAGTGAAACAATCGCTTAGTTGTTTCAACTCTGATCTCCAAAATATTTATTCAAACGCCTGATATACAATAGTCATTATATGATTATCTAAGTTGTTTCAACTTCGACATTAATAAATGTGAGAAACGATGTCTTATAAAATTCCATTTTATTACACATATTCTTGTATAACTGGGTCCAGTGTTTCTAATAAAAAAAGTAACCAAGAATTATAAATAAGCCGAAGTGTATATTTTAATCTAAAACTAGAAATATGACAGCATAACATGTAGTGTGACCATTCTTTCTCGTATATATTCTTTCTCTTCGGCTGTCCGACATAGGTCGACATTGACTTTTTTTCTTCAGTAATCATCTCTGCCACTTTCGCATATGGGTTTCAAGGCCTGGTTTAGATCTGCTGCTGGTGAAGCTACTTAACGCAACGGAGCCGTACAGCCACTCCTGCACTTATTGATATGCTCTTAGTCGTTTCTCAATGGCCGGAATTATGAGCTTCAACAATCGGTGCCGAGCATCGCGCCACAGGGCATTCACCTCTAATATGTCTGGAAAAGCGCTTGAGTTATTAATGCTTGAGTTCTCATATGTCTCGTCACCACATCTTTCTATCGTATCCTTTGGCCACCACATCTTCGCCTACTCTGACACAGTTCAGCATAGAAAACTGCCTTAGGGTGCCTGCCTCCTCCCATCTTGCAAACATATCCCACCCAGCGCAGCTGCGATGAGGTAAGGAGGGTCTCTATATTAACTGCGCCTGCGAGGCACAGAATATCATGAATAAGATCCTGCCATCTTATCATCATAGTGAAGTCTGGAGAAGCAGCTTATATTTTTAAAGTGTCGAACTTGAGACCTAACATGCCGCTTCACAAGAAAATATGCCCACAATGTATTGTTGCTGGCCACGAGTGCTGAGTTGTCTCCGAAAGCATCTCCCTGATACACGTTTCCCTGAAATTGTTGGAGGCACAAAGATCAACGAAGTTCGAGAGCTTCCCTTCTGTTCTGGTGCACATGAAAACTCTGTTGTGTTGACTGACCTTCATGATGCCAAGAACAGCTCGAGGTAAAGTGCAGGGACAAGAATGCACCATGCTTTACAGCATGGCTGACTACAAACGCATCAGTAAATTCTCCGCAAACTAAGATTAGTCTTTTTATTCTTCTATCTAGAAATATTTTATGAAATTATTCAAATATGAATTTTAGAACCATCTCGCGTGTTGTAGACAATATTGAATGCACAAAATGAATACACTTTAATAGTTGGCCGTTCGGCACGGAATCGACGCTGTAGAAGTGACTCTCACATAGAATCGGATATTAAGGCGAGACAGCTCACAGAAGGTCCCATTCAGAAACGATGGGCATCGGTGTTTCGCTATTTTTATGAATAGCTTGTCCCTGACTATATGTAAAATGGTGTAAAGACCACCTGCTAGTATGTCCGAACGATGTATACGCATGGATAATTCTTGTAATTCATGTAAATTTGAAGTACGGATTGGTAGTTTTAACCACTTGCAAAATGAATTGAATATTATAATAAAATAATTATTTGTGGCATAATAATCAAAACGACAACCTGCAGAAGATTTGGAATTCAACCTCGAAGGCTGCCAGCATTGTAGACTCTGCCATTTACCTTAAAATGCATATCATCATAAGATAATTTCTTAAATAATATAGTGTGCTTCCTCAGGCGGCAAGCTGGTTGTAACGTTAGCACACTGGGCGAGATGCTTAGCGGTATTTCGTCTATATTTACGTTCTGAGTTCAAATTCTGCAGAGGCCGACTTTGCCTTTCATCCTTTCGGGGTCGATAAATTATTTAAGTAACAGTTGCGTTCTAGGGCCGATCTAATCGACTGGCTCCATCACCCCAAATTTTGGGCTGTGTGCCTAGAGTCGAAAAGAATATATTATGTTTCCAAAAATTTAAAGTGTTATTGCTTCCCTCTTTGATTTTAGCTCACACTTTGTATATATCTTTAAAGATGAATATACAGAAGTGCCAGAAATTGCTTTGCTAGAAGATGAGAGCGGCCTAGTCATAAAAGAATAATGGAGAGCAGACACTGTTCGAGATAATGCAGATTCTCCTTCCAGACAGAAAAATGTATTCCCCCTCTGAGTATTTTATACTTGTTAATTGCTGAAACGAAACATCACTCGTTTCGTAAGATATTACCTTTTACTCTAAAGACTACGTTGATAATTGTAGATGTAAAATACTGATGCAAACGCTAGTTTAGATCTGAAGAGCGCTCAATTAATGAGGAACAGAAACGTAAAATTATTTAAACTCAAATTAGTAGGCTAACGAAAAATAATGATAATAAAAAATATATATAAAATATACAAGAAATTGATCATTAAAAATAGAAAGAAAAAAACATGATTTGCTTGCTAAATAATTGACCAATTGATCAGAATTTATTTAATTCAAATACCATCACAAAAGAGAAAATCATAAAACATCAGAAAATATCAGTAGAGAAAATAAGTGTGCAGACCAGTATAATATTGGACAAAATCAAGACAAAGACCAGTATTTAATGGAGACAGCACATCCAACCTAGACAAACATTAGATTAAGAAAACAAAATATAACTAAATTTGCAAATCAAATTGATATCTTTTATTTTCACGGTGAAGTCGCTCTCTCATCGGCTTCTGTGCTTCTGTGTCTCCTTTTCAAAGTTGAACCTTCATCTCTATGTGTCTATCTCAACCATCCTGTTTATATATCGATAGATTTATACATATCTCTCTCTCTCTCTCTCTCAGCATCTTTTCCTCTGCTTACTAATTTCTCTCTCCCTCCCTCTCTACCTCCATCTCTCTATCTATCTATCCAGCTATCTAACTATCTATCTATTTATCTATCTATCTCTAGCATTCTATTTATTAAGGTATATACATATATATATATATATATATATATATATATATGTAGATATATATGATATTTGATATATATGATATATATGTATGTATGCTTATAAATATATGTAGGTTTCAATCTATACATGACATCCACCTTTACATCTATATGTATTTGCACACATATGCGTATATGATTCTCCCGGAGACAGTCGTGATCGGTATTATAGGAAACCATCCATATACTGTAACGTCTGCGACGTGAGTAGATTTTAATAATTTATATCTATATCTCTTTCTATCTAAATATACATACACACACGCACGCACAGACACACACATATATATATATGTATGTATATATATTATTTTGCTTAAAAGAGTTCCAACACTGTCTGTTTTTTATGTTTTATTTATATTCCTGCAGAACTAATGTGGGGTATAGAATATGGAATATACAATATATAATATAATATACAATATACAATATAAAATAAAATAATATAAAAATGGATGGCACCATGAAAGAAAGTATTGAATGTAGATGAAATATTGAGTGTTCAATATAAAGGATCAAATATATAAATATATAAATATAAATATATATATATAAAGGCGACTCGAGTTTCAGGGCTATTTCCCTTCGTCATGGCCGGTATGACAGACTTTAACATATATATATATATATATATATACACATATATATACGCATATATACACAGACACGTATATAGATAGATACAGTTTACCAAATATCTATGTACATTCTCACCTTCTCTCTCTCTCTCACGTACACACACACACACACACACCCCTAACTACTCATATCTACACAAGCAATAGTCATCGAAAAAATCCTCTACGAGTTCGATTCGTATGATACATATAGAAATCAAATCTGTATCAAATCACAGTCAATGCTAATATTAAAATCCTGTGTTAATCCCTTGCAACTAATTTTTTTGCATTATAACCCCATAGTTGTTGGCTATGATATTTCTACCGGTTTTTTTTATCTTTGCTTCGGTCAATGCTCTGCGGCCAAGGAGGAACACCGCCTTCAAGGGTTTAATCAAACAAAATAAGAATAGAATATATTATTTTAAAGGCTAGTACTTAATGCAAGTGCTTCTATTAAATTATTATTACGGGGACAGAAATAAACTAACACCGGATGTCAAGCAGGGGAATGTACGTACACAAAAACACACAGACATATACATAGATATAGATATAGATATAGATAGAGATATAGATATAGGTATAGACATAGATGCAGCTCATATACACAATTGATGGTTTCCTTCACTTTCCGGCTATCATTTTACTATTAACCCGGGCTGATTTTGTTGGCCCACGTCTAAAGCAGAAGAAACTTGCCTAAGCTGTTGCGAATTGAGTGTTAAACGGAAATGATATTACTGTAAATTGAGCTTCTTAACCAATGATGCTTCCTGATCATTAACGTTGTTATATTAATTAAGCACTCTTAAACTACTGCATCAATTCTAATAGAACTCGAGTTATTTCTGGAAAAGACAACCCGAAAAACAGTATATTTCAAACAAAATCGTGATAATCTCAGCTGGAGTACCTTTATATTATTTGGTCTAATTCAGTTCTGACTTACAACTAAAACGCAAACATCTGATTACAAATATAACTTATATTTAGGATTAACATGCTCCAAAACGACAAAGTACTTCTTCAGAATGACGTTGACAAGAGAGTTCTACATCCTCTAAGTTAGAAAAATTGTTTCTGTTAAGTTTTATATCAGTGTAGAAAATATTTCTATAGTAGCACGCGAAAATTATTTTTGACTTTGATAAGTCGTATTGTTTAATGCATTTTCAGTTCGCCTTTCGTATCTGTATAATATACTATTTGATTCAATTATGTACTTTTTATTTCTGTAGCGATTTAATTGATTTTGATTCTAGTTATAATTGGAACACTTGATAATCTAAATCTAAGACAAGGGAGTTAAACTAGAAGTTCTCTAGTTTTAATGAGCTGTGAAACTGTCACCCTTCTCTCAAAATATGAAGTGTTGTTCGGAAGGGAGAGCACTGCTGTAGACACTGAAAAAATGTTTTGCAGGAGAACAGAAAAACATTTTTGTTTATTCTTTTGCAACATCGAAATCAAATGTGATATTAAAAAAAATGTAGCTTTACTCCGATAAACTCAGAGTAAACTACACGCTATGTTCCTGTCTATATGAGAGAGGCATACAATTCATTATTCTAACACGATGCGTAATCATACTAAGTGCAATTTAACCGTTTAGATACGTTCTAAACGACTGACAAGTCTAATATTTTGCAGATATAGATTTCTGTGTAGGGAACAAATTTGAATATCACAAATAACTAACGAAAACAGGCGAGACCCATTCATACACTGTGAAAACAAAAGAGGAACAAACAGAATGCTGGAAATGCTCTAATATGTTCAGAACCCGCTGGTTGAACGTAGCTGAGCTACAAGAAATTTAAGTTCTAGCGTAAATGCCAGTACTGAAGTTTGGAAGACGGTAAAGTTACTGAATATATTTTCTGTGAACGCAAACATGACTCGTAGATTTATCTTTATCTACATTTGAACGCAGTATGTAAAAACAAATGAATAAATATGAAAATTGTTTTAGTCACCACGCCGCCAATTCCTCTAAACCACTAACATTTAATAAGAGAATTTTCAAACATAATAATAGAAGTGTTGTATCCCGTATTAAAATAACTTCTGATAATTATTACGAACAATCTGATGACAAAAAAATCTGATGACAATCTGATGTACACCAGTAGAGATCGGGAAGAGAATATACACTCGTAGACTTGAATAAATATCTATATAGGATAACTGAACATGCCCCAAGAGGCAGTTATGCTGCGGATACTAAGATAATATGGTTAATAACTAACTTTTCTAAACCATATTCTAGAAGATTTAGATCACGCTGTCTTTACACCATTGAGAAATTTAGTTTCTTAACGTCTCGTCTCAACTTGTTCAATTCCAGAAATGAGCAACTTTCGAAATGTCATCATCAAAGCATAACTATACCTTAAGAAAAGTGCCAAGCTTAAGTATACAATAACTTTAAAAGTGCACTGTATTTCAAACTCTTCGATCTTTCTTAAAGATTCTTGATATATAATGGTCATATCATTTACATGGTGGTTCTACATTTCTAGATAGAATTTAGCGTGAAAAACCTCTACAGAAGCTAAATGCTGTTTAAAAGTATTTCCCATAACAGTACACCATCAGTAATTTGCCTTGTTTTATTTTGCTCTTTTCCTAATATCGATATCAAGTACATCATAGGTAACAGTAATATTGAAGTAGTATTTATAATTATTGTTGCAACATAATACATGTTACAACAATCAATAGTCTATGTTAACATTCTATATTTTTTGTTAACAAAAATGACTGTTTCTATAATAAAATATAATACTGGCTTTTCTTCTCTTAACCCATTATATATGTGGCTCCGCTACTATGCATTCACGATATACATCTTTTCATGAATTGCTACAGCAACAGAATAATAGTCTACTGTGTTTGGAGATAAAATAGTTTGTGCAAGCTAATTGTTGTCCTTTAAGCTTTCGTTGAGATTTTGTTTCCTTACTTCGTTGCATTATTTTACATAGCATAATATATGTAAGTATATGTATGAATAGATATGAATACACAAACGCACATACACAAGCATACACATGTATGTATGTATGTACGTATAGACTCAAACAAACCACCACACGTACATCAACTACTTTGTTGAACTCGCTTCGCCACTGAATGTTCGTTGTCTGGCAACATTAATGTTTTTATATTCATTGTGTAATAATCTAAACTTTAGTATTAACTTATATAGATTTTTCATTGTGTTATATTTTATCCTTCCCAGTGGAACAATTACTATTATGACCGATGTTTATGTCTCATTATTGAACAATTTTTCTTTTATTTCATTCATCATCATTATCAGCATAATCATTATCTTAATTACTATTATTATTATTATTATTATTATTATTATTATTATTATTATTATTATCAGCACCATCATCATCATCATCATCACCGTTATTATCATTATATAATACGAATACTATTTTTTCTTTTCGTAGTTGTTTTTTTAACAACAAGGAGGTTGGGCAGATTTGAACTTTTAACCCAGAACACAATCAGTTGCAGCTTTAGGAATTCCTAAAAGGGGAATTAGTGAAACTCCCCAGTACAATCAATGGGAGGCTGAATCAATGGGGCGAGGTCATCCCGTTGTCTCCTGGAATAGGGTGGCGGGAGCAGTGGTTACCAACAGCCCTGTTACTCAACCTATTTCCCATTGCCTTATAATAACAAGAAAGGTATACAAATTACGCAAAAAAGGAGTTAGCGTAGGTAAAAAAAAGATAGAAACAAAAACAAGGAAACCACCAAGAAACTGGTTCCACACCGACAGAAAAGAGTACTGAAATCTCGTTGACATAACATACCCTGTTGAAGGGTATGGTATGGGTGTTTGTGTTTTTCAGCTATCTATCACCAGCTGAAGTTTCAGAGCCCTGAGAATGAGAGGTATATCGCATTTAAGCTTAGGCCAAAAGTGCTTCAAACTAATTTCGTGTGTCTTAGTTCGCAACAGCAGCTCGGTAGGCTTTTGCAAACCTGTGTTGATGGTTTCGCTTCATATCTATTTATTTGCATTTATTTTTTTGTGTTATAACATATGAACCCGTCCCAGCATACTTTGGAATTGTATAACGTTTTCTCATCTCACCCTTCTTTCTTTCTTTCTTTCTCTCTCTCTCTCTCTCTCTCTCTCTCTCTCTCTCTCTATCTCTCTCTCTTTCTCTCTCACTATGTATGTATACATATACATATACATACATACATACACACACACACACACACACACACACACACACACACACACACACACATATATATATATATATGTATATATATATATATATATATATATATATATATATATCTATATATATATATATATATATATATATATATATATGTATGTATATTTATATGTATATATATATATACAATGTACACGTTTTATATAAATCCATATGAAAACATTTCGAGAATAAATACGCGCCTTTGTAGACAATATAGATTGCGATTATTATTATTATTATTGCTGCTATTATTATTGTTGCTATTATTACTAATATTATTATTGTTGTTGTTATTGTTATTATTATTATTATTATTATTATTATTATTATTATTATTATTATTATTATTATTATTATTATTATTATTATTATATGTTTGACTTTTGTTTTGCGTTTGTACAAGTTGGATCCAAGTCTCACCCAGAGACCTCAAGAGACAACAAGTTAGAAGTTCATGTAGGTGTTATGCCTAGGGTACCATATATTTGAATTTGTACAGTTTTGTTCTAGTGAATGTTTAAGAAACCATAAGAAAATTATGTGTTTGTTTTAAAATTTGAGATCACATAGACAGTATTTTACGTAGGATATGGGCAGTTCCCATGAGCACTATCTTTTGAACTTCAGCCATTTTGGGGTTTCCTGGTATCTGAGCTAGGTAGTAATCAGCCCGTTTCGCTGTCATTCCCAGGGCACCTATGACAATAGGTATTGTTTTCGTCTTCAGATTCCACATTTTGCTAATTTCTATTTCAAGATCTTTATATTTGCTCAGTTTTTGGTAGGTCTTGACAGATACGTTTATATCGATTGGGACAGTCATATCAATGAGGAGGTATGATTTTTGTCTGAAGTCTTTCAGTATGATGTCTGGCCTATTTGCGTCTATCTTTCTGTCAGTTTGAATGGTGAAGTTCCAGAGGAGTGCAATGTGATCATTTTCAAGTACTGGGGGTGGTTTGTGTTCCCACCAGTTTTTATCATGGGGCAAGTCCAGGTTTTTGCATATTACCCAGTGAATATAATGTGCAGCTCTATCATGCTTGTTGAGATACTCTGTAGGCGCAAGCAGACTGCACATGGAGACAACATGATCGATGGTCTCATTTTGTTGTTGGCATATACGCCATAATGGGGAGCTGCCGTTCTTTAATATGTTGGCCTGGTAGTTCTTTGTAGGTAGGCATTGATCTTGGGCTGCTATGATAAACGCCTCTGTTTCTGATTTCAAGCCAGAGGCCATTAGCCATTGATGGGTAAGGACTTTGTCAATATCTGCATTATTAGCTCTCTTTGGGTATTTGCCATTGAGAGGTTTTCCATGCCATTTTTCAGTCATAATATCTAAGGCAGCAATTTTAGCACGGGTTTACAAGCGCTTAGCTTTTTCTGCAGGTGTTTCTAGTTCGTCTAATTCTTGAATTTGTTGCAATTGGAATTCACTTAGATATTCCTTTGCCTGTTTTATTACTGAGTAAGATGATTTCTTGCTTTCATGTTTTGAGACAAGTTTTAGCATCCAGTCCGCAGAGTTTTTCAGATAGGTGTCTAGGCCAATTGTGGCTACCTTCATTGTTAATGCCAGTTGTAGAAGTCCTCGGCCTCCCTCTTTTCTTGGCAGATAAAGACGTTCTATATCTGCCTTAGGGTGGTGCATTCTATGCATTGTCAACAGTTTTCGTATTTTTCTGTCAACATTACATATTTCAGTAATTGACCAGTTAACGATATTGAAACTGTAAGTCACGACTGATATGGCTAGAGCATTGATCGCTTCGATCCTGTTTCTTGCGTTCAGCTCTGTCTTCAGTATTGCTCTCACCCTGCGATAACATTCTCTTCTGATCCTTTCCCTCATCACTGAATGCTTGATATTGTCCCCTTCAATTACCCCTAGGTATTTGTAGCTCTCCGCTGGTTCTAACTCTTTTATGACATTTTGCTGGTCAAGGTTCATATTAGATGTTTTTTTCATTTTTCCTTTGATAAAGGTAGCTTTTGCACATTTATCAAAGCCAAATTGCATCCTGATGTCATCACTGAATTGTTTAACAATCGCTAGTAGGCCTTTGAGTTGTTGGTCATTTTTTGCAAAGAGCTTTAAATCATCCATGTAAATGAGATGATTTATATTTTTATCAAATATTTTATAACCATACTGTGCATCATTGAGCAATTTTGAGAGCGGTATTAGGGCTAGACAGAAGAGGAGTGGTGATAGTGAGTCACCCTGGAAAATGCCACATGAAATTCTTACATCTCCAGCATTTAGAAATTCATTGTCATTGTTCAACAATTATTATTGTTATTATTATTATTATCATTATTATTATTATTATTATTATTATTAGTATTATTATTATTATTAATATTATCATTACATTTATACACGAAAAAGCGCTGCATAAGATACCTACGTTCGACTACAACAAAGCAACAGCTAGTACAACAGTAAGCATTTTCATCCTTCGTGTAACAAGAATCTGACGTCCAATAACAGAAATGTAATCACTGGCAAACACTCCTTCAAACAAGAAAAGCATAAATTTGGCGTCTATTGCCAAAAACATTCAAGCTGAGCATCATTTTGTTCTCAAGACAACCGCCAATTTACCATAATCTGCCGTAATGCACAGGAAATATAGACGGTAATATTCCTTTGCTTTGTCAGAGGATTGTTTTGGAGACATTTCTTGCAGACATGTTAAGTAAAACTTCCTTTACTGGGAGTGAGAAGCCATATGTTAACATGCGTGTCATCCTTAAAACAAAGGACAAAATGAGTGCCCAGAACCTAATCATAATATTTGATAGGAAAAACAAAAATATCATCGCCAGCGACAGTGTTAACAATATTGGCCTCTGGCTCACCGTCGGCAGGAACTCCAGAAGTATGTAGTCGTGAGAAAAGTCAGCGTGTAACTTTAAGAGACTAAACGTTAAATTCCGTTTCCAGAGCAGAAAGCACTAGTAGTACACACGTGGTAACAAATTGCACCATATGAATTTATTCCAGGGAAACACAAAAGAGCAAACAAGAACAGATAGATAAGGGGGTTATTAAACCTAAAGAATCAGCAGATACAACTCTAGAATCATGAAAACGTTGCTTTGTCTCTTGTAATCGTAAGTCATCCAACAAAACTAAGATCTCTCCAACCCAACCAAAATAAAACAAAGTGAGAGCAAAACTGGGCAAACTGAATTAAAAAGGTTGCCTTCTTAGAGTAGTGTCGTCATACAGAACAGGACGAAAGCCACAATGCATTGTCAGTGTTTTTCGAAACAATAAAAATATATTCAAAGAAACTTCGAATCAGTAAAGAGCGAAAATCTGGGTACATAAAAAAAGGCGATCTCTCTTAAAGAAGTCGAATGATTTGGAGAAGAGCACAATTTTAGGAAGGCAGAATGCACCATCCTTGAATGAAATGAAAGGAACATCCCTTCAAATCAAATGAAATGTACGTCCACAAAAAGTGTTAATATGAAGCTTACAGTTAATACGGCAGCATATGTTGAGGTATGGTTCGGGAAGGAGCCTAAAAATGACAGAATATTGTACAAACTTTCGATGAGTACTGCAAGGAGTTCTTTTCCAGTTATTACCTGGACTTCACTTGCCCATATTAAACGAAAGAGGTCTTCACGGACGATCTTGTAATCTTCAGTTATGGACAATACAGCAAGGTAGTAGAAAGAGTACCCTGTTTCATATTGAATTCATAGCTATATGTTGGTAGTTGCAGAGATTTTAAAACTGGATCCTGCTACAATTAGTAGCTTTTCTTTATCTTATTAATCCTGTACATTTACTTTATTGCGTTTGCAATTTTTAATCTATTCACAATTTAATCGTACAACTTCTTCACCACTCGCTTCGAAATTTCTTTTCTTTCAAAGACCTCTATTTTCTTCTCAAATCAATCCTTTCAAATCTATCTTATTTTAGTCTTTCCAAACTTCAGATATTTTTCTCTGCTTTCTCTTACATAAGCATATTTTCATATGTCAGTTTTTTTTTTCTTTTTATAAATTTTTACGGTCACAACAAAATACAGGTCGGCTTGAAGATCTCTTAGTCAATACGGTATTTGTTAAGATTCTGAGTAAAAAATTTACTAAGTGGGTCACATTCTCTGCCTCCTCGCCGTAAATATGTATTGGACAGAACATCCCATAAGAGAAAATGAATTTTTAATCGAGTTTCAAATAGCTGTCTGATCTGACGTAGCTAGGAGAAATCTTTCTGTTTTTCTCTTCAAATTTGCATTACACAACCAACTCCACGACAAGCATGAATTATGCTCCTTTGTCTCTGTCAAATTCTCCGTGAAACATCCTATTTTTTCACATTGCTGTTTTTGTAATTCTCTCCTATATTTCCCTTTTTTTTTGTTCTTATTCATGGTATTACTATCGAGGTGTTCAACAGATTGTATATAGTAGAGAAAAAACAATCCGTAGATTTTACAGGATACAAATCAAATATACTTCATGTTGTGTATATTCAAAAGATTCTAGTCTGTGCATCATTGAGCAATTTTGAGAGCAATTTTGAGAGCGGTATTAGGGCTAGACAGAAGAGGAGTGGTGATAGTGAGTCACCCTGGAAAATGCCACATGAAATTCTTACATCTCCAGCGTTTAGAGATTCATTGTCATTGTTCAACATCAGTGTGGTTCTCCATGATCTCATACTTACAGATAAAAAGTTTCGCAGAGTAGGAGCTATTTTATACATTTCCAGACATTTCCTAATCCAGCTATGTGGTAGGCTATCAAAGGCCTTTTTGTAGTCTATCCAGGCTATTGACAAGTTTTTGTGTCGCTTGTGACAATCTTCTAAGATCATCTTATTGATGAGTAGCTGATCTTTACAACAATAAGATCCACGTTTACATCCCTTTTGCTCATTAGGGAATATGCTACTTTCTATTAAAAAACTATAGGTGTACTCGTTTAGGACAGATGTTAGCGTCTTATACATTGTTGTTAAGCAGGTTATGGGGAGATAATTTTTTGGTTCGTTTGTTTCCTCATTTTTTGGAAGCAGGAATGTTAAACCATTAACTAGCCAAGAAGGCATCAAACTAGGATTTTGCAAAACATCGTTGTAAAGTTTTGTTAGCAGTTCATGGCTTTCTGGGAAGGCATTCAACCAGAAGTTAGGAATTTTATCCTTTCCTGGAGACTTCCATTTGATTGACCTTCTGAGAGCAGATCTTATATCTTCTACCTTGACCCCCTCCCACTTTTGCTCCTCTAAGGAGTCTAGGTCTGTAGATATTCTATCAATCCAAGGGGCCTTTTCATTGTGTGTTTTATCTTCTGCCCAGATTTTATTCCAAAATTCTTGCACTTCTTCTTTTGATGGGGCAGACTTTATTGTTACTGGTGTTTTCCCTATCTTCCTGTAGAAATTGTTCGGGTTATTTTTGAACATGTTATTATCTCGGAAGAATCTAACACGCTTTTCATACCTTGCTATGCGGGCAGCTTTAGCACATACCTTTTGCTTGATGGTTTCTATGGTGGCATCAATGTCAACTATGGTTTTCATATTATATTTTTTCTTTAGTTTTTGGGTCTTTGTAGGTTTGATACTCTTGTCAAATTTAAGGTTTTTCAAACATTCTATGTCAGATCTAAGCAGCTTAATTTGGTGTTGAATGCGTTCTTACCAAGAAGGCTTTTTGTGGGAGTGTTGTCTTTTTCTAATCTTTTCACCACATAGAATCGTTGAGATTCTTGCGGATGCATAGTACAGTTGGTTGAGATCTGTAATATCAACATCATTAGCTGAAATTGTATCCTTAAGTGCAAGGCGGATTTTACCAATTATTTTCACGTTTTGGTTAGAATTGCGAATTTTGGGGAGAGTGTCGAGTTCATTCATATTAGTTTCTTTAATTTTCAGCCATTCAATCATGATTTGATTTTTTAGATCATGTAGTTCTGTTGCGTCGATTTCTGTCTGACTTTCTTCATCTATTTGATTTTCACCTGCCTTAGTGTTTATGGTTGGTTCAGAGAGTATTTCACTTTGCCTATCAGTTGCCTTAACTCTTTCAATCATTACTGTATTTTCATCAGCCTTGGGCTGGTTTATAATTATTTCCTCTGTACTATCTTCTTTAGCTGCAGTTTCATTCTTTTTATCCCTTACTGCTTGTTTAATTTGGTCAATCTCTACTTCAGTTAGTAAATTTTTTTTCATAATGTTTCTTCTGACGTTGACAAGTTTGTTACTGTCTATGTAAGGTCTTACTTCAAGGTGTTTCTGTCTCCAGTTTAAGTAGGTTTGTACAGTATTAGATTTATCTGTAGGGAAATATATGGCATGGTAGAAGGCTGTAAGAACGTCTTTATTATCTTCCCTAGACCATTTTTCATTCTTTTTCTTTTGGTTATTTGATGACGAGCATGGATGGCCATCTGTTGGAATATTCCGGTTGTGGGGTACTTCCAGCTCATGTGTGTCAGGAAGATTTGAACCAGTAGAAGATTTCTCGACTCGGATCTGGTTCATTATCCGAGTAAGTGGTCCTATATAATACGGTCTATGACCATTCCGGTTTGTATTTTGTTTTATTAACAGTGAGGCATAACAAGCTTCGACGTTGACGCTAGGGGACGGATCTGTCTGTTTAGGGTAAATTTTTTGAGACAACACCGTCTGCGAGCTCTCGTGACATAGCTTCTTAAGGCTAGCAGATCTATTTCGAGTAAGTGGCCCTTTGTGATTCGGTCGACGACCAATCTGGTTTGTGATCTGCGTTGTTGTTGTTATTATTATTATTATTATTATTATTATTATTATTATTATTATTATTATTATTATTATTATTATTATTATTATTAAGGCGGTGAGATGGCAGACTCGTTAGCACGCCGGGTAAAGTGATTAGCGATGTGTTGCCCGTCGTTACGCTCTGAGTTCAACTTCCGACGTGGTCGAATTTTCCTTTTATCATTTCGGGGTCGATAAATTAAGTACCAGTGAAACACTCGGGTCGATGTAATCGGCTATTCCCCTTTCCCACCCAAATTCCAGGCTTTGTGCCTATAGTAGAAAGACTTATAATTATTATTATTGATAAGGCGGTGAGCTGCCAGAATCGTTAGTGCGCTGGATGAAATGCTTAGCGATATTTCGACGTCGTTACGTTCTGAGTTCAAATTCCTCCGAGGTCGAGTTTGCCTTTCATCCGTTCTATGACGATAAAATAAGTACCAGTTGAACATTGGAGTCGATGTGATCGATTCATCTCCCACTATCTGCCCTTGTGACAAAAAATTGAAACATTAATAAAAGTAAATAATATTATTATTATTGATAAGGCGGTGAGCTGGCAGAATCGTTAGCAAACCGGGCGAAGTACTTAGCGTTAAGTCGTCCATCTCCACGTTCTGAGTTCGAATTTCACTGAGTTCGACGTTACTTAACATCCTTTCGGAGATGAGAACCAGTTGACTACCGGGGTCGCTTTAATCAACTTATCCTCCGCCTCCGAGGTTGCTGGCCTTGTGACAACATTTGAAACCACTATTGTTGTTGTTGTTGTTGTTGTTGCTGCTGTTATTGGTTTTCAGGCTGTGAACTGGAAAATCGCTAGAACATTGGACAAATTACTTAGCGGCAGTAAATATCTCTTAAAGTGAGATATTCAGCAACAGTAGTTTGTAGTAAAAAAAAAAAATTGCCAACATAACATGGCAGTCCCGGTCTAGGACGAATGTTGCTGTAATTTAGCCCCTGAAGACATCGTCTCAAGCTGGCTATACGACACGATTTGTGTTCTTACGTTTCCAAACAAGGGAACACAGCATCCCCACTCAACCCAAAACAATATCGCTGTATCGCGATTATTCTGTGCTGATGAAGAGAAATAACCCGGAAATCGCAATACGCAGATATTGTTTTGAGCTGAGTGGGGGTGCTAGATTCCCGTGTTCGAAAATGTAAGGACACAGATCGTGTCGTATAGCCAGCTGGATACGATATCTCCTGGGGCTAACTTACAGCAACATTCGTCCTAGACCGGGACTGCCATATTATGTTGACAAACAATCTTTACTACGTTTATTTTGTCTATTTCTCCACATCAGTTCCAGCAATATAGATCGAGAGTAGATCGAGATATTAATTAAAGCATAGATATTTTCATTCCAATTTATGATTATTATAGTCGTAGTGAATATTGTAATGTTCTAGTCAGTATCGATGAGAATATCCCAGATGTTTGTCATCACATCATACCGGTTGTGGTATATAGTTATACATCTTGTTGTCACATCAATGGATAATAACAGGACATAACATGTACTAAATCTAATCAACAAAATAACAGAACACAACAGGCATAACTCATGATCGAAATAACAATGGATACAATTTGATAAAATCAGAAATACAAAGCATATTAACTGATAATACTACGATCGAAAACAAAAATCCAGAAAATTATGTAATAAGCTCTAGAAACCTCATTAATTGCGAATTATAAAACAGACTTCATCTGAGCGAGACATACTGCATATGTACTCGAGTATAAAAAAGGAAAGGTAGCATGGCGTTGATACTAACATTATGGTATACCTGATTTTCATAATTATTGTAAAGTCGAAGTGTAATAGAATGACAATTACGAGCATACCCGTAATAGTTGCACTGCTAGGAATCAAAACTTAAATGATTATACAGGCTGCGATGGGTAAATTGTCGAAATTTTATATTTTTAATTTCGTGGATGCATATTGTTTGTTTTTTTATTTCATCTACGACACAGTATAGTAGGGTCAGTTGGGCAAGGTCTATGAGAAAAACATCACCATGACGCAATTCACTCTGTAACAAATTTGGAAACGACATGCTGTTCTGTTCATGGCATTCACGTTGGAAGCTCCAATACGAACATTTCAGACTGTTTGGCTGTTAATCTGAGGACAGTGCAATCTTTGGACATGTACCGAGGGCGATAAGAATCAAGCATTCATTCAACATAATAATGATGATGATGATGATGATGACGATGATGATGATGACAATAAATAATGATGATAGTTAAGATAGTGATTATACTGTTTATGATGATGAATGAATGAAGTTGCCACTAGTGATGACGGCGTTGTGCCTCCATTCATCTTCCCACTTGGCATCAGACTCAACGTGGAGGCTTACATCAAGTGCCTGGAGGAGGTAGTGCTACCCTGGACCAAGAGGGTGGCTACTTTATATATGTATGCGCGTACATATAATAATACTTCTCGGTGCATACCAACAGTGCTCACAAATCAAATAATAAACTCGAAGTACACAATATGTGGTTTATATAATATTAAAATTGTTTATTCTGACGAATTGCAAGACTCTTCAGCCATACTCTCTCACGTGAGAATATTCTCAAATTCTACCACATGACTGAGAACTTTTGTAAATAATTGCAACGATTAATATTAATTACAAACATAAGCACTCACACGCAGTTTTACATATATGTGTGCGAGAGGCCGTGTGTGTGTGTGTGTATGTGATACAAATATATACAAAACACCTTATATTTTATATACGTCTCCTGATTCCTCATTAACTCTAAAATTTACAGGTTGTTTTCCGTGTCACCCTCGTTCGTTATTAAATTTCTGTATTATTTTTTTTTAACAAAAATGCTTTTATTTATTTTTATTCCATCTAATGAATAATAAAACTATATGGTTATCCAGTTACCTGGCTTGGAGGCAATTTACACATATACATTTCTCTTACACTGTTTACCTACCTCGATCTCTCTCTCTAAATGTTTATATATATATATATATATATATATATATATATATATATATATAATTGCATACACACATACTTATTTATATATCTGTGTGTGCGTATATTTGTATATATATATATATATATATATATATATATATATATATATATATATATATATATATATATATATATATATATATATGTGGGGGGGTGTATGTGTTGTGTGTGTGTGTGTGTGTGTGCGTGTGTTTGCGTGTGTTTGTGTGTGTGTGTGAGTGTGTGTGTATGTCTCTCTGTCTGTGTGTGTTTCAAAATGTAACCACATGTGAAACATTGGCGTCTTTTTTTCGTTTCTCTTCCTTTCCTATTGAACTTTCTTCTGTCTCCTGTTTCTGAAAAAGAGCCTCACCCGAAACGTTTAATCACCTGTCTTTCCTTCCCTGAGCGTCTGCTGCTAGTTTGTACGTACCACGTCCTCGCGTTGTTGTTTGTTTCGTGTTTGTTCTCCAATTTCTTTTCGGATTAACTATATATATATATATATATATATATATATATATATATATAGACCCTGCTATGTCAAGATGGACTTATATATTCTTCCTCTGCTCTCTCCCACTTGGTTTTAATATGTTGCCACATTTGTAATATGTCTTTTTTTCTACATTTTTTCGTGCAGCTGAAGATTGCTCTTCATATTGCATTTAAGATAATGCTCACATTACTTAAATAAATTGAAGTAGCATGAAACGTGCGTACTGCAATCACTTTTGAAATCCGTGTTGCTTATTATTTGATTTTAATCACCCATCCTTTTGGGATGTGAAATTCGGGTGCCTTCGCATAAGTACCATATTCAAGCCTTGAATCTATATCTAAACCGTCTATATATATATATATATATATATATATATATATATATATATATATATATATATATATATATATATATATATAGGAGATAATTGTAGTTCGCACGAAGCATTGCGTATTGTTTGTAAAGAATAAAATAAAATGTCTTGAATTGTATTATAATACAATCAATGGGCTATATACCTGTTGTAATTTAGTCATCCATAATCTGATACGATATTTCTGAATATCTGAAGAAGGAATTTTATTCCGAAATATCATATATATATGGTAAGAATGAAACGTTTTGAATGGTACAACAATGCACTGTAATATAAACAATGGGATAAATACCTGTTGTAAGTTAGTCGTCCATAGCCTGATATGATATTTCGGAATAAAATTCCTTCTTCAGATATCCCGAAATATCGTATCAGACTATGGATGACTAAATTACATCAGGTATATACCCCATTGTTTGTATTATAGTGCATTGTTGTACCATTGGAAACTTTTTATTCCTTATCTGACTCCCTTCTTTCTTTCTATCAGCCCTTTCACCTTCATTCGTTCATTTCACTCTTCGCTCTTTCGTTCCCCCCTCACACATTTCCGTGCCTTCTCTTCTTGCTCAATTCCTCTCCTCTTTAACCTCACTGTGTCCCTGTCATTTTCTCGCCCCTCCTTAATTTTTCTGTCCCTCTGCCTCTACCTCTCTCTCTTCACTCCCTACGTGACCGGTGTTCGGCCAAGTCCGATCTTTCTTGGTTCGGCCGTCGTCCGTGCAATATCTATATTCCTCTCTGTGCCTGTGAAATCTTGTATCCCTACCGTAATTTAATTCGTCCTTAGTCGAAAAACACCTGTTGTTATGTCTTGTTATTTGTAATTGTGTAACATTCTCCGTTTTTTCCGTCTTTGTTTTCGTATACATTCGCTACTTTCTTCCAAGGTATCTAATTCTCTGAGTTTAGATTTCTGCCGGGCAGATTTGAACAATCTCGAGTATAACCAGCCGAAATTGCAAAGATAATCTGGAACTCGACTGAGGAAAGAAAACTCCGAATGACCCGTTCTTGTTTTCTTTGTATCGTCTGTCTGGATGTTTTGCGTTCTTGTTCCATTTTGTATTTTATACACACACACACACAAAAACACACACACACATACATACATACATACATACATACATACATACATACATATATATATATATATATATATATATATATATATATATATATATATATATATATATATATATATATATATATACGAATGGGCAGACACAAACGTTAACCATGGTTGTGTATATCTCTGCAGCGATAATTTTTTGAATCAATGAATCAAAATATAAAACTCCCCAGCTCATGCTATCACTATCATGTTCTGTTACATTCTCTTTCCACATGCACATACTCAAACACATAACCAACGAAGACAGAGTATGAGGGAGAGAAAGACAGAGATCATATAACCACGTATGTATATACGACGAAATACTATGTCCAAAACGTTATTTGTTTTCACACTATAATTGTTTTCCTTCTTAGAGTGTAAACCTAATAATATCACCTTGGAATTGTTCGTCTTCTGGCAATTATTTGTATATATTACGTCAGCCAATCTTTCGCTTAATCTTTCAACATAATTTGTATTTTATTTTACACAAAACGACCAGCTCAGCGCAGTGAAAATCAATATTCGATTGAGAAAGGAAACTATGGTCCCCTAAATAGGGTTTTCTCTTATTGACGCAAATAAAAAGGGATTATTTCCTTTGTTTCTTGCGCCTGTCTATTAAATTTTTCCCCATATTCTAAATTTATTCGAAACAGTGATACAGTGATGTGTTTATAATCTAAACTTACCTAATTGTTATTCATAAGATGAACTGTACTTGCATATAATATATCTATATATGCGCCATCGTTCGCCAGTATGGTCACGCATATCTTTACAAATACATTCCGACTTTATATATAATAACCGCTCGTTGTTTCTTGATACACATTTAGATATTTATTTTCTTTTCTTGAATCCAAATCACTTGAAATATTTTTATTCTATATGTATATACATATTTTATATGTATATACTTAAATAGTTTTTTTTTCCTAATAAGCTATGGTGATAATACGGATGAGAAGGACCGAAGCGATGATCATAACCACTCAGAAGTCACACATTTGAACGAATCTGATTGGATGACCAAACGCAGCGAATCAGCAAATTTGGAAAATGCAGGGAAGGAGACGAAAATCTGAGTCTTCATATGAGTGAGAATAGCAAACTAGCAAAAAAAGAGTATAAGTTCAAGCATCACGGTGTTTGTAAGATATTCTTTTCTATTCTAGGCACAAGGCCCGAAATTTTGGGGGAGGGGTCCAGTTGATTAGATCTACCCCAGTATCCCGAAAGGATGAAAAGCAAAGTCGACCTCAGTGGAATTTGAATTCAGTACGTAAAGACAGACGAAATATCGCTAAGCATTTCGCCCGGCGTGCTAACGTCCCTACCGCATCACTGCCTCCTGTACTTATGAGATATTAAACAGAGATCTTTGATATGGTGTCAAAACAACTGGTAAGTTGTTCGAGTATGTACCAGAAACTCTGAATTTAGAATGAGAATCATAGGATCTTATAGCATCCCCCATAAAGCCTGGATTTATCGAGGCAAGAGAGTCAAATATTGTTATAGAGGACAGAATAAAGAAAAGAAAAGAAACAGTATAAATTCATATGATTTGTAATTATCCATAATAACAGAGGAATCGAAGAAAATAGCTAAATATAAGGATATAGATTGAGAAGCAGTGTAGGAGGCTAAGAAAACAATTATTACTGTAGTAATTAGTGAATTGGATCAATACTCAAAATGCGACGGAAAAGACTGAAAGATATTTGAACTGAGACTCGTGTTGTCGATCAACGCAAAAATTACCATCCTATATTCTACAAGAATCTTGTGAAAGATACTTGAGATTAGAGAAAAGATACTGTCACCATTTTTCTTCTCCTTCTTCTTCTTCTTCTTCTTCTTCTTCTTCTTCTTCTTCTTCTTCTTCTTCTTCTTATTATTATTATTATTATTATTATTATTATTATTATTATTATTATTATTGAGTAAGAGAGTAATACATGGCATCAAAGTGGCACTGGGATGCAAGTATTCGGAGCCCAACGTATCCACCATGATTACTCGCCTGTAAAGAGCACTAAACTCATATGCATCACAACCATATGTGCGCGAAATGGTGAAACTCATATGAAGGTAAACGGCGCAGAAGCTTTTCAGATGGAGGAGACCAACAAGAATTTTCCTCAGGTCGAGTAGCACCTCCTGCACAAAAGGTACTTGAATAAGGGTTGTTTAAGAATGATGAATGAGACGCCCATGTTTCAAGGGTTGAATTATTCACCCCGCCCAAGGATGCATCCCGCCACATGGCTATAATTCTCCCCATTTACTGCTCGCGATCAGAGATGCACAGATCATCAGCTGCTAAAGGACATGGTCGAATTGTTACAGTCATGCAACGCACAAGCTAAGTCTTCGGCATTTAACATAAAACATACTGTAGTTCATGTTTTACATCAGTCAAAAAAGATGCAAATGTTGACTTCCAATCAGTTAAGACTAGAAGTCATGAGAGTCACTGCCTGGTATTGCATCAACATTATTATCATCATCTTAGTTATTATCATTATCATCAACATCATCATCATTACCATTATTATTATCCTCACTATGATAGCAATTGCTGTTATTGTTGTTATTAACGTACTAACAAACCTTACTAAACATAAACATATGTATTTTTAATTTAGTTAAGAGTGAAATAAAGTAACGCTGCAGTGAAATATAGCAACACAATTTCCTCAGACGCTGACATCTCTAGTTTCACCAGTGTGTTTATGTCTCTTCATGTACGCGTATATATATAGACAGAGGGATGACTTTATGTATGTCTGTATACGCACGCACACTAACACACATACCCATACACACGAATACATTTGATATAAATTTATTTATCTCATATATACACATACATATTTTCGTGTGAGCGATGTGGGGAGAGATTATAAACAGAAAAATTTAATGTTTACATAAAACTTTATGTTTTGTGTTAAACAGATTTTCATTAAAATGTACAACATACATAATTAATTGACTTAAATTAGATCAATTCACATTAGTTTAAAAGCTGTGTTTACCCAAATCATGAGGAAAATTATGCGATGTTAAAATAACAAATAATATACTGTAGCTAATGGCTTGTGTAAACAAATTATTAAAATTAAATTTAATTCAGCCAATGAAGTTTTAATCAACTGAGTATGTATTATGTGCTCATTCATTTAATCATGTTTATGTTAATGAAACAGCTGTTGAACACGTCTAAATTTAACGTTTTGTGATATTTATGCATTTGTGGTTTCATTCTATTAGGTTGTCCAGAAAGTTCTTGCGGAAGTTTTAATTTTGGTTTTAATTGATGTATTTTCAAATAATTGTCATTAAATTACTTTGACTTTATATATCACCTTAAAGCCCGTTTTTCGCTGTATCTAATCGTGTTACTCTTTTTCGTTTTGAATAATTAGACCATTTTTTCCGGAACGTTGAATACAACATGGACAAAAAACAAATTCGCATAATTTTCTTATTCCAGTTCAAGCTACGCCAAAAAGCAGCTGAAACAGCTCGCGATATCAACGATGTGTTTGGCCCAGGAACCACTAATGAACGTAGAGCACAATGGTGGTTCAAGAAACTTCATAGCGGTGACGAGAGTCTTGAAGATGATAAGCGTAGTGGTCGGCCATCGCATGTTGACAACGATCAACTAAGAGCCTTAGTCGAAACCAATCCACGCACAACTGTTCCAGAGCTTGCTTCTGAATCAGATGTAACGTATCCAACTATTTCCAACCAGTTGATAGAGATTAGAAAAGCAAAAATACTTGAGAAATAGGTGCCGCACGAATTGACAACCCCGCCACCCCACCACCCACAAAAAATGCCGTTTTGAAGTGTCATCTTAACTTCTTTTATGCAACAAGAACGACCAGTTTCTCCTCCGGAGTGTGACTTACGATGAAAAGTGGATTTGTACGACAACCGGCAACGCTAGGCTCAGTGGTTGAATGCCATCGCGGCCCGTCTCATTCCTCACAGCTCTTTGGATCCATTACGCTCGGCCACATATCGCATAAGTGACCCAGCAGAAGCTGAACAAACTGGGCTACGAAACTTTGCCTCATCCGCCATATTCACCAGACGACTCACCTACCGACAACCGCTTTTTCAAGCATCTCGAAAACTTCCTGCGTAAGAAATGCTTCAAAAACCAAGACGATGCCAAACACGCCTTCAACGACTTCATCGCCACTTGAACGCAGGACGTTTACGCTACCCACAAAAATAAACTTGTCTCGCGTTGGCAAAAGTTTGTGATTCTGATGGTGTTTATTTCGATTAATAAAGTTTTGTTTGAGCCGAGATATGTGCATCTGAATTTAAAGGTTAAAAACTGCAAGAAATTCCTTCACAACCTAATAAATATGTTACTTTTAACGATCGTTTTAACAGATTAATTATAACAGATTAATTATAACATTAATTATTTACATGCAATTCTGATTTAGTTGGATATATTACAATGCAATAACACGTTGAATTTTAACCAACTGATACTCATAAATCCTTCAATTGCAGTGCGCTCACAATTGAGCCACATGCCCACACACACACACACACACACAAACAACACACACAAATTATTTAATGAACAAACTATTGATAAGAGCTACTCACATTTTCTTGCTGTGAAGAGGCGTGTTTCTCAGCAAGAGGCTATTAGTAGCTCGCATCTTTTTACAGTGTACGTTAAATGATATTTATCTTTCATTGGATGAAGTATATTTTGCCGTTTTTTGTTGATCTTAACTTAACAGAAGAGTTAACTCTCTCTCTCTCTCTGTATATATATATATATATATATATATATATATATATATATATATATCCTCCCTCTCACTCTCTCTTTCTCTCTCTCTACATATACATATGTTAGTTGGCTCTAGGCTATAGTAGAAGACACTTTCCCAATGTTCCACCCAGTGGGACTGAACCTGGAACCATCTGGTTTGCAAGCAGGCTTCTTACCATACAGCCGCGGCTGCAAATATGTATGTATGCATCAATACAGTACTTTTGGAAAAGTTCTGTGGCAGTGCCTGCTGATAAGTCCGAACTATCTTAGTAGCACGGGAGTAAATAAGACTAAAATGGTACTTTAAAAAGAATAGTGAGCCAATTTTCTGTTCGAGATTGGACTCTCGTTATTTTGGCAAAAAATACACAAATTATGCAAAAGCACAATAGATAACAGTTAACGAAATGAATTAAACAGTCTCATATTCTTCACGGAAATAGCCTTTTCTTTTCAAGGGAGAAAATGAAAAAAATGTTCCTACGGAAGAAACTACAGGAAAGCTTATAATACTAGTCTTTGATTTTGTATTTTGCGTGAATGCTATATATATTTGTAGATTAAAGTCACATTTATGGGCTAGATCGCGGATAAGGGCTTCAAGCTAAATGTATCTGCAAAATCATACAAGTTGAGATATATTGTAGTGTAAGAGAGTATAAATTCAACTCAAGGTAAATCAGATTAGACAGAAATCTGCCTGGAAACATATAGAATCATCTGAAATAAAAACAAAACTTAAGTCAACAATACACAAGAATAAATTAATACTGTAAGGTGAGTAGATGGCAACGTATAATGCATTCCCCACCCATATATATATATATATATATATATATATATATATATATATATATGTATGCCTTAACGTGTGTATTTCTGCGTAAGAACGTGCACATGTGTATTTGGATATTTCGTTGAATACACAGTATACATAGAACTGCAAATGAGACTAAGAACAAGACATTTATTAACTTTATATATTTCATATAAAATACCTGTTATAAAGCATAAAGAGAGTGTTCATCTACTAACGCTGCAAGTAACTTTTATTATACATATTATATATCATATACACATATAAAAAATCTGCTGAGCTTTACACACATTATCTTTTGACCGAACTATCGAGGTGAATCGAAGTATAGATTTGTTAAGCATAGGTTCTTAACCGGGTTTTAAAAATTGTTCAAAACTGACGGTAAGAAAATGAAGCGAAATATCTTATCTGTTTACAGTCTTAGCCGGAGTTTATAGAGCCACACACACACAAACACAAAATATAATTGAATTAAAAAACTTGGCATGCATTAACTTTCGAGCTCAGCTTGCAGAATTGGAATTATATAATTAATATTACATTAAAATTTTTTCTCGATAAGAAGAAATATTCTATGTGTGCAAGATTTGGACTAACGGGAAGGAATTGTAGAACTTATCATCTGAGGAATTTGGTTTATATCGAAAATTAAATACTTAAATTTAGATATCTCACTAAACTAGTAGTTTAGTTAGATATGCTAACATTCCTAATTAATGAGGCAATTAAATACATACACACGAATATACAGGGTGTTCAAAAAGTTTGTTCGTAGTGAATTTTTTCATCCTGCGAATGCGAAACTAGGCTATCACTGCGTGGGCAGCCGGGTGTCAGCCATTGTCCATCAATCATTGTTTACCCTTCAGCGTGTCGACATGCTAACCATTGAAGAACGTAGTGTTTAGTTAAATGGGTGTTTCGAGCTGAAAACAAATACACAGATACTGTGAAGCAGAAGTTCAGTGAAACTTTTCTAAATACTGTTGTTCTACATCGCGACACTGAGCGGGATTTGGTAAGAAAATTTAGAAACACAGGCTCAGTGGAAGACGCGGGAAGACGCGGTAGGCCCACTGTTCTTTTAGACGAAACACTCTCCAATATTTCTGATAAATTGTTGGCAAACCCGTCGGAATCCTTACGTAAATTCTCACAGGAAACGGAAATCCACCTAGGAAGTGCTCACACGGCAGTAAAAGAAGAAATTAAATTTTATGTACTGAAAAGAAAGGACGACACTTTCAACTCCTCTTATAATGTTTTTTTCAAATTCTTGTAAAGTCTAATATATTCTTTTGTAGTGTTATACCACCTTATACGTGGCACTTCATCGATTACGACGACGAGGGTTCCAGTTGATCCGATCAATGGAACAGCCTGCTCGTAAAATTAACGTGTAAGTGGCTGAGCACTCCATAGAAAAGTGTACCTTTAACGTAGTTCTCGGTGAGATTCAACGTGACAGAAAGTGTGACAAGGCTGGCCCTTTCAAATACAAGTACAGCAGAAACAAGAAGAAAGAGTGACAGAAATTTGTGGTGAAAGAATACAGCAGAGTTCGCCTTCCCCGTCCCCTGCCAGAGCCTGATGTGGCTTTAAGTGTTTTCGCTCAATAAACACTCATAACGCACTGTCTGGGAAACGAAGACCATCGTATAAATATGTTTTGCAATAAAATATTTACTGCGGAGAGACCTTCAGAACACTCTATATGTGTACACATGAAGTGGTTCTATAGTAAGAAACATGCTTCTCAACCAAATGGCACCGCGTTCAGTCCCACTGCGTAGCAGCTTGAGAAAGTGTCTTCTAATGTAGCGCTGTGAGTGTAATTGGTAGAAGGAAACTGAAAGAAGACCACCATTATACATATATATATATATATATATATATATATATATATATATATATATATATATATATATATATATATATATATATATATATATATATATATATATATTTATATATATACATATGCATATACTTTGTATATATATGTATATAATTTAAAGTAAATAATATATATATATATATATATATATATATATATATATATGCATATATATATATATATATATATATATATATATATATATATATATATATATATATATATATATATATATATATATATATATATATATATATATATATATATATACATATGCATATACTTTGTATATATATGTATATCATTTAAAGTAAATAATATGCATGTGTCGTTAACTGACATCTTTCTAAATTCCTTGCAGGTAAAATATTTTCTGATATCCAGAGCTATTATATTTCAGCATTAATTTTATCGTTTACATTTCCGAGCACGAATAGAAAATGTTGATTTGCCAAATGTAATTTTAATGTGTGATTTAAGAAGCTCAATATACAGCCACATCATTCCGAGTTTCCTCTCTTGGCACGCACCCTGGGGAAGTGTCTTCTACAGTACACCAAAAAAAACCAATACCTTAGCAAATTTGACGAAATTGACGATGGATTAGCTGGCCGAAATTTGAAAGTTACTGTGAATAATATTCTTGTTTAAGAATAATAGATTTTTACTCTACATAAGTATAGAATACGGATTTTTATATGTGTGTGTGTGTGCGCGCATGTTTGTGTGTCTCTATTTGCCCCCCCCCCCCCCCCACCAGTTATTACTTGACAACCGATGTTGGTGTGTTAACGTTCCCGTAACCTAGCGGTTCGGCAAAATTAACCAATAGAATAAGTACTAGGCTTACAACGAATACGTCCTCGGGTCGATGTGTTCGACTAAAGATGGTGCTCCAGCATGGCCCCAGTTAAATGACTGAAACAAATAAAATTGCCGCTGATTTCAACCACGGCCTCCAGACGACTTCAGAATCTGCTACTCTTGTAGACGGTCTCCATGTTTATGTTGGTGAATTCAGCCATAATCCTTGCCTTCAGTTCTTCTCGAGTGTTACAAGGAGTTTTATTGGTCTCTCGCAGAACTGCGCCCCACACATAGTAATAAAGGGGTTTGTAGTCTAGGGAGTTAGGTGGACAGATGTTAGGTGTGATGTGGACACAGAAATTTCTGGTAGCCATGACTGGGCTCTCCTTCAACTTTTGGTGATGCAGAGTCCTATTGCCACCCACTCTCTTGACCCGAGTAGCACTACCTCCTTGAGGCCATTAATATAGGCTTCCGTGTTGAATCTGGGGCCGTGTGGAAAGATGAATGGAGGCATAACGTCGTCATCACTAGTAATCACTCCAAACACCATGATGTTGACTGGATGTTTTAAATCTATCCTTTTCGGTACATTTCAGATTGCTCTATACTCACATTGACCCGCAATCACTCTGAAATATTCGTATTGAAGACTCTGGCGCGAATGCCAAGAAGTACAGCATGTCATTTCCAATTTTCTGGCAGAGTGAATTGCGTCAAGATGCTGTTTTTTCTCACAGACGGTGCCCAACTAACCCTACTATTCTAAGTAGTCGACAAGATCCAAAACAAACAATGCGCATGTGCGAAATTTAATATATAAACGGACGACAATTTACCCAATGCACCCTGCAGATATATATATATATATATATATATATATATATAAGTCGAATTTAAAATTAAAGACTAAAGGTTTAGAATGTAGGCGTTAAATCCAGTATCAAGACTGTGTTTTAGGGAATTCCTTAGTAGTGTGCCTGCAGAGCCCTTTTACTACTTATGGCTATCATATGTCATCAGCGATACAGCGCATTCGTCGTTGGATCCACGTCTGGAATTCCGAGGTGCATGTAGGGTATAACTTAGGAAGATTAATACGGAAGATGGAGTTTAACGAGAAACATTTATTAGCTCAACAATCGTTTCGGCTTTACTCCGCACTGCTCCCTAGTGGGCGTGCAACGATATACAAACACCCATATATGTATATATTTATATGATATATATATTCTTTTATCTTTGTACTTGTTTCAGGCATTTGACTGTAGCTACGCTTATGTATTTGTGGTAAGACAAATAGGAACCGAGAAAATGGGTAACAGACTTAAACCTAATGAGCGCTCCACTCTGTCGACTAAATTCTTCAAAGTGGAGTCACGTCATGGCGACAGTTCAATGACAGAACAAATAGGATGTGAAAGATATTTTACAATTCATTATAATTGTGAGTTGCTTTGATATTTCAATTCTCTTTATTATATACGTATATTGTTTTCACTCTTTACACATCGACCATTAATCTATGATTTGCTGTAGATAAATTGAGCAGCGCATTTTTGTCTAATCTGTATGACGTTTCCAGATAAAAAAATTACATCACTTATGTATATTTGCTTTATTCCATGCAATCTTTCCTCCTTAAAATGAATTAAAGAATACATAACAGCCAGCATGTTGTCACCTGACGGTGTATGAAGCCTGCAGCTAAACACACATGTAATGCATTTCTTATGCTTATTCATGTACCTCAGTATAATAAAAAAATATTATTTTACAAGTTCCTTTTTGCTTACAAAACTCCTTTCAATTCTCTGAACCTTTTATCAGAGGTTTGTCAGCTCATTGTTTTCACCAGTATAGGGAAAATTTTCAAGAACTTTTCTTCTCTAGCAGAACTGGTAAGATTTCTCGATCTTTTTTATTTTTCCAATCTACACCATTTTTCTTTTTTTGCTTTCCAACTATTCCTTCACTCTTGCTCGTTATGTTTATTACTTCATTCCATGTAACTACACTTCCCATCAATTCCTATCCACTCCTTCTAAAATACATTCAGCAATTATGCCCATGAAAACACCTCAGGCTTCTTACAAACTCCAACACTGCACTTGCGCAACAGTACGCATGTAGTATGCCAATACTTGTCCTTAATTCTCTCATAGAAACACATTCGTCCTCGGCTCCGGACCTCATACCAGTTTCTTTTTTCATGGATATTGTCAATTTCTCAATCCGCTTTGGCTCTCTTCATTCTTCTGATGAAGGATTAATTTCCTAACCGTTCACTTTTCTTTCATTCGTTTTAAGCCTTAAGCTAACATGGTATTTCTTTTTAAAAACATGCCCCTCCTTTTATTGTGTTTCAGCTTCCATTTACTATTCACTGCATTGACGATAAACATTTTTGTGTGTGTAAAGTCTAACTTAATACCTGAATATAAATATATACACGCACACACAAATATATACATGCACTGGTCAAAATAATTTTAAGACAGATGATGACCGTTCTATTCCTTTATTAACTTATTTTTAACAAAATTGTATAAAATTATCTTACTTTTTACAGTTTATGTAGAATTCTTTCTCTTTCGAATAATATAGGCGTTATATATCTTTCTATAATTTGAATAATCTTAATCAATTCAAATG
>NC_142939.1:25578982-25581482 GCF_046866305.1 Octopus bimaculoides
GAATCTCTATAAGAGTTTTCCCTTACGTTCGCACTCTGTGTAACTTCGGTGTTTTGTATTGAAAAATAAAGCCAGGTTTCTTCAAATTGTATGTTTTGCACGAACAAACAATATCTACAAATTAGAAAAATACGTAACGTTAGAATATCCAAATGTTATATATATATAAATATATTCCAGAATATTTATAGAGATGAGTATGAGTATCATGTTTCAAATATTGGAGCTACATTTACAATCAAAAATGCAAATTTTCTGCTTTTCTTTCAAACATTCAATTTTGCAGAGAAGATTTTGATGACGCGTAGCTCCATTGCTTTTCGGTATTGCGCATCATCCCGAGAACATTTGTAAAATGGAACGATTTTAAGTTTTCCGTCGCTGTATATTTCCAGATGCTTAACGGAATCTTGCGTAATTCTTCTTGTCGGATACGCTGCCTGTGGATTCTTGCACGTTGGCAAAGGCAATTATTTATTTCACCGATGTAATTTTCTGTACAGTTGGGGAAGGTACTGCGGTATATGAGATTCTACATGTTGCAGTTCATATCTGCATTTATTTTGAACGGGGATCTGCCCTTGAATTTTATGTGGGAACCACTTTCTAAGTATTTAAAGTTGTTGTTGTTGCATGTTCGACATCTGCTATCTCCAAGTTCTTTTACTAAGAATTCAGGTTCATTCTTTGATGTGAACTCTGATCTTGTGAAGTGTATATTAAGATTTTTTTGGTTGGCGTCTACTATTCCCTAAGAGAATTTTTTCAATCAGATTTTTCAATTTTTGGGCTTTGTAGGCATGTAGGTAAGTTCGATTTTATGACGTGAAAGATATTGGTTAACCCTGGACTGCGTGAGTTAACAAACGGAATCCTGTGTTCTTTAATGTTTTCCTTAGGTGTCCGTAGTTTGGTGATACTCAGTTTTATCGGCTTTTTTTCTAATTAACTCATTAAGTAATCCCAAGGGGTATTTCCGCATTGTGAGGAAGCCTTTGAACATGTTGAGTCGGATTTCAAGTATTTTGGGGTCAGTCAATATAGCACAGATGCGTCTTGCCATGCTGTATGGGATGTTCCTTCTGATGGGTGGCAAGAGTAGAAATTTAAATTTTAGTGTGTCAGGTTTTTGTAAAATATGTCTGTTGTGACTGTGGAGATTTCTATTTTTATGTGGATATCCAGGAATTGCAATTCATTGTAACTGGATTCTGACGGGAAATTGATAGATGGGTTTCGTCTGTTCAGTATATTGTTAAATGTACTTAGGTCCTCATTTTATCAGTCCTAAAAGATGAAGCAATCATCAAGGAAGGACCTATTTTAATGAGATATTTCTTGTACTCCTGATCAAAAGTTTTCTCTACTTCCTCATAAAGTTTTTTTTTCCAAGTATACCATTACTAAGTTTGCATACGAGGGTGCAAACAATGTCCCCTTTATATATCGATATGTTTTATTATAGAATCTAAATATATTTTTTTCCAGTACCAAGTGTGTGGCCGTAGTGATGAAGAGTCTTGAAGCGTTCATTTTTCCGTCCACTATTTTATTTTTCTCGTTTGTAAATATTGTACTAATATTTGTTCATGCCAAAACATGAAAATAAAAGAAATCTGACTTTATGCTTCAATGCAAAAGATCGGAATTACACCGGGTAGACATAGACATATTTCCAAACACATGAACTCACAGGCAAATACACACACACACAGACTCATGTATATATATATATATATATATATATATATATATATATATATATATATATATATATATATATATATATATATATATACATATATATATATTTAAATTTTTCATAGAACCTATAATCTTCCTTCCAACACAGAAAAAGAGTAAACACGCTTTCAGGGATGACCGTACCACGTCCATTTTTCATTATTCTACTGATGCTAAAACTGATATCTTGGAGAGATGACCATCCTTGAACTCATGACAATAGCTATATAATGGTAAATAACTAACGAAATTAATGGTAAATACATGCCAAAGTGAAAAGAAATCCCTCCCTAGTCCCTCTCTCTACCTACCTATCTGTCTGTCTGTCTGTCTGTCTATCTATCTATCTATCTATCTATCTATCTATCTATCTATCTATCTATCTATCCATCTATCTCCATTGCACTGGTATCTCACCCAAAAAACAAAGACAATGTTCTCATCTTGTAAACAAAACGAAAAAACTTGATTTATATAAACTAATAACCTGTTTGCAGATTCACAGTTATATTAGAAAACGAACGAAAGCGCTAGCAATAGGGAAGAAATAAATAAAAAATGCCAAAATTTACGTATGTATATATATATATATATATATATATATATGCATACATATATTGTCAGAGAGAGAGAGAGAGAGAGAGAGAGAGAGAGAGAGAGAGAGAGAGAGAGAGAGAGAGAGACAGAATGAGAGAAAGAAAATATGTATTTATGTGTGTGTATTGAAATAAGGAGTAGATAAAGTATCGTGTAACAA
>NC_142939.1:25583982-25586482 GCF_046866305.1 Octopus bimaculoides
ACACACTCACACACACACACATATATATATATGTAAATATATATATATATATGCACGTATGCCTTTATATGTGTTTATGCGTGTGTATAAAAATATATACGCACATCGTGATCATTCTTACATTCTGTACGTTTATACATTTTCCGACATTAACATCGAAAGGCATATGTGTGTATATATATACACACACTTATGTATATATATACATATATATCTCTGTGTTTGTGCATATATGTTTTTGTGTGTCTATGCTAAGACAGAGTGAGTGGAGAAGCGAGTTTTGTCGGTATATATATATATATATGAATATATGCATTTAATCTATCATACATTTTAGGTTTTGATGAAAACAATTAGCCTCTACATCGCACGATCAAGCGATGTCTCGATTAATCGCGGTCCAATCACTGAACTGATAGATTTGCTAATCACAAGTTGACGACGAATGTCTCACTACGTGCGCTATTCTATTATCTCCCTATTTCATCGAGGAAGACATGTGTGCGTGTGAGTGTATGTGTGTGTGTGTGTGTGTGTGTGTGTGTGTGTGTGTGTGTGTGTGTGTGTGTATGTGTGTGTGTGTGTGTGTTGATATGCTCCGTGTGTTTGGAAATCTAGCAGCTAATGGCCAGTAGGAAATGACAGTTATTTTTACAGTCGTATTTCCTTCGGAGAAACGAAAATTTTCATATGGCATTTCTATGGAGATAATAGAAATGGAAGTCCATATACGTGGCATTATAAGTTCATATCCGTCTGGACAGAGGTGTATTTACTTATGGCTATGTTTATCTATCACGTGTATGTTTGTGTGTTTATGAACGATGATATAGCTATAAATGAATGGGATTGCGTAGTTAAAATACTTTCAATATTTAAAACGGTAAAACACACGCACAGATTAACACCTACACGCACCAAGATTGTTCTAAAATTAACTGATATAAATCGTCGAAACTTTTGGTAAATAATACTTCACTTATAGTCAATCTACTTAGAGTTCTTCATAGCTGGCAAATATTTTGTTCCAATTAAAAGTAACGGGCTCCCACTGAGTTTTTGACAAATGAAGAGTGCAAAATGTCACACATGCGCCAAAATCTATGGATTGTGTAGTGAGATGACAAGTTTGCGATGAAGAAGAGGAATGTAGCAGTGAAGTAAAACTGCGCAGCGGGAAACAATCAACGGTAACTGCTGTCTCGATTTGCCAACGGTGAAAGGATTTCATCGGTTCGGACGGAGACGTCTCACAGTTCGTGAGTTTGCTGCACTGAAGTTAACACGGATAGTGGAACTCTTGTTGTATAAGTGTGAGAAAAGCGAGTTTGTTGGGAGCTGATATCCAATATGAATTAGAGAAGACAGAAATCTTTTAGAAAGATTCACTAAGGTGTTGTGTCTCAAGCTACTGCTATCTAGCACCTTCGGATGATCTCTACTCGACTGCTCCACGACGGCTACTGAACAGTTACTCGACTCCCTACCACGGCCAGTCTACCTCTATTTATATGTCTTGGGCTGTCCTACTTCTTCGCTTGGGGGTGTCGACACAACATAAGGAAAAATATTTTCTTTTATCTGATCACAAAGGTGAGTATATTTTTACGAACTGAAAACGAAGACTGAATCCACAGAATGGAGTCATACTTATGCACAAACTAACAAATTCATGAACCAGCATTCGGCACACTTTTGGAGGTAGAGCACCGACATCTAACTTACAATCTGAACCTTGCACACTCCAACTTCCCAATTTCCATCTGCTCTACCCCAAAAAGGGCAGTACACAAAATCAATGATTTGATGTCATAGAAGATTTAAGGTGGCTCTGTATAATTCGGTTGAAAAGAACAAATTAAATTTTGCGCCAAAAGTATTAGAGAACTGCGACGAAGCTTAACACAAAGGCACAGCTTCTGAAATGTATTTCGAATCGTAACAAAACTTGCAATTTCAATTATCGTGTGAGGTTATAAATTAGTCATATTAAATTTCCTGATAAAAATCATCATGTCCTACGTACTTTGGTCTCTAGAAAATTCTTCATCAATATCATGTAATTCAAAGAGAATTCATGATGTTTCACTTATTAGCCTTTATTCGTACACGCTGCCAGCTGCCTCTTCTCATTCGTTTTACGGTTATTTATGCTTTCGAAGCAAATACCATTGCATTAAAATATCATTTTTACTTTTTGTTGTATTTGCTATACCTCTATTTTTTGTTATCCAGATTTATTCCACAAGTTACGTGTAGATGTTTAGTTAAGTATGTATGTATGTATGTATGTATGTATGTTTGTATGTATGTATGTATATACACACCTTAGAGGAGAAAGCACAACGAAAACCAAGGCAGGACCAATATCTCAAGTCATTTAGAATATTTAAGTAGAGTAAGGTGAATTTAAGGTAATTAATTAATCAATTAATTATTGGATGTCTTATAGCTGTTTCTGGGATAAGAAAGCAACGTCGACCCCTGTGGTATTTGCATC
>NC_142939.1:25591482-25593982 GCF_046866305.1 Octopus bimaculoides
CATCAGAGAAACGATGACAAAGGAATGATGATTGTTGGTAGCTCACTGGCCGTTGCCGTTGTCAACCCGCCGCCCGGCGTTCTACTGGAGATATCATCGCTTGCATCTTCCGTTCGTTCGTCCCTGAAAGGATAAAAAGCAAATCGACCTCGGCGGATTTTAGGGACGTCAGAACGTGTAGACGGACGAAATATCGCTAAGCATTTCGTCCAGAGTATTATTAACGATTCTGCCACCTTATCGCCTTTGTATATATAGGGATAATAGTAATAATAATCCACGGATGCAATTTATAAATATTATTTGTAACGCTAATGTAACGCATAGCAGCTATTGAAACCAAGGACTTGAGTGCCTCATGGTCGTTTGTTCTTCACAGTTTTTGTAAATGCCTCACCAGGTAGGAATAGTACTCCCAATTGATGGTGTTGCCCGTATGATGCCGTTGTAGGAATCAAACAACTAAGACTGTCAACCCCAAACAAGTAATATCGTCAACCTCTTAGTTGATGAATCGATGAAACGATTTCATCCGTCTTTGATACAAGTAAGATGTTTCTACTGCGTGGATTGTCTTTTTATCTACGTCTCAAAGTGATGAAAGCAATATTCATCATGGCTTAGGAAACGTTCAAGGAAGCCAACTGGGTTTGCTTCAGACAATTTCCTGTCACACATCAGAGTGGTGAACACGATCAGTGTTTTCTTCGTCGGTGTTAATTGCAGGACAGCCAGAACTTGGATCATCTTCATGACTTTAATATCTCTCCTTCATTGTCAGCCTGTATATATATGTGTATGTATATGTATATATATATATATATATATATATATATATATATATATATATATATATATATATATATATATATATATATATATATATATATATATATATATATATATATATATATACTCCAAGGAAGCTTTCATCAGAATAGTATAATCCCTGGATTAACTCATTGACACAAATTTAACAACGAAAGCGCTAACATACGTTGTATCATTGTATTTTTGTGAGATCTTGCAGAGTTAATCAATTTTATTTTAAAATGTTTCTCTGCATATATTGTGACAGTAACAAAGACTTGCTACAAGATAAATTAAACTTTGATATATATATATTTTGCCGAGAGATGCTTCCGACGTTCAACAATCACTACCACTTAGTGATCTTGATATTTCTACATAAGCGAACAGTTGCTCGTTTTCAAGAAAAGAACCGCATAGTGTATTTGGCAGCACACACACACACACACACACACATTCACACGAACATACACACACAGAGAAATATAAATATATACTATTTGTGTATTTGTGCATGAGGTACAATATGTGTGTCGGTTTGTATGTATCGTTAGACATTATTTAATGCTTGTTCACCTTAAAAGTGCCACACAATTCATTTAACTATTTATAACATATAAACTTATTGAATATGAATTGAAAACAAAATTAAATAGGTATTCTTCACGAAAAACAATACAGAGTTATCTGAGACTGAGTTTCAATGACAGCTATGTTAGGAAATGGTGTAATCCCTTAGTCATCAACACTTCACTACCTCACTAATCACAATAGTTTCCATGTTGTACTATTGATGTTTTTACAGCTGCCCACACGTGGAATGCAGTAAGTGACTGGCATTGATATACTTGCTTGTATCGCTAAAGTAAACTAATTAGCTTCGTTTCTATAAAAGTTAAGGATGCCGCGTAAATGCGTATGTATTTATTTGAATAAGGTATGCATGTGGGTTTGTATATCTATGTTTTCATTTATATATATATATATATATATACAAACATATATATGTAAATACAAAGGTTTATATATTAACATATATGTAAGAATGCATATATGCATATATATATATATATATATATATATATATATATATATATATATGTATATATATATATATATATCTTCAAAGAATGTATATATGAATTTTAATACTCAGACTGTTTTTTAACATTTTTTATTATTCTCAAAGACTTTTGATAATCTTTTTCTAAAAAAGTGAAACCGGTTAAGTAAATAAATATTTTTTAAAAATAAGTGCATTTTCAAACCTTCTTTCATATATATATATATATATATATATATATATATATATGCATAGTGATATTTATTTATATATTTATATACTGATATGTATACATACCCTCGCACATATGTGTGTACGTGTGTGTTTGTGTTTGTGTGCGTGTAAACGTTTCCGTTTTCACACCAAAGATAAATGCACGCAAAGTATATAATAGAATTTATTCATGTATTCTATGCTGGGACTGCATTCGGTTAAAACCAGAGTTTTTATACACTTACACTCACTTATGCTCATTTACACACAGACGCACGCATAGACATATGTAGACAGGCTTATTAGCAAAGTTTGTTTAAAGTTCTCCATATACTGGATAATATTTCTGTTATAAGAAAGAGTATTTATCAAACTACTTGTGTTTACGATTTCTTCAGCTTTCATACGTTTTCT
>NC_142939.1:25601482-25641482 GCF_046866305.1 Octopus bimaculoides
ACGATTCTGCCAGCTCGCCGCCTTAATAATAGTAATATTAATGACAATGATGCTGACGACAGTGACGATAATGATGATGATGATGATGATGATGATAATTGTAATATGTTTTATTGGGTAAAAGGGCCCAAGACATTTACATATATATATATGTATATATGTATATATACTATAGTAGAAGGAAATATATGTATATAATATATATATATATATAAAGATATGTAAATGCTTAGATACATACAATCATACATACATACTTATTCTACGTGTATACAATTGTCTCGTGTTGCATCATTTTATTGAGCAGCGATAAAACATTCTTTTTAGAACGCCATATCAGTAAAATTGTAAATTCACATTATCTATCTCCTTGAAGCTACTGCACTCGCATTGTTCGATGAAAACTAACGACCGAATAGAAGTATATCGAAATAGCGAATCATTTTTGTTTCAAAATAGTTTAAAAGATGCCATTTTATTAACATAGATTCAGGGGAGAGAATCAAAGAATGAAACCATAGAAAAGCCAGTTTTACTTCTGCTATGCAATTTAGCTTCAATGTTTAATGATGAACAATATATTTTATATTTGGTGTCAGGCAAACACGGATCTTTACAATTTATTGTTCGACTACAAACACAGTAGCAGACTGCTTTTACTACTTAGTAATAATTCTCTGACCACCTGCCTTTATGTGACATGTATATATATATATATATATATATATATATATATATATATATATATATGTGTGTGTGTGTGTGTGTGTGTGTGTGTGTGTGTGTGTGTGTGTGTGTGTGTGTGTGTGTATAAACATACACGAATATATATATATGTATGTATGTATGTATGTATATATATATACAAATACATATATCCATACATGCGTACATACAGTATATAAATAAATGTATGCATGTATTTGCGAATATATATGTCTGTAGGTCTGACTCTCAGATATGAAAATATTTTAACGGCAGGTGAAAGGCAGATATATTCAATTTGCATCATTCTAACTATTTCAAGAATGTCTATGAGGAAATTAAACAGAGACGTCTGCAGCATGAAAAATTCAAACGAAAATGTCTAATGTTATACTTAAAATCTATACAGCCAAAAGAATTTTAATAATAAGACATTTCCTTCGTTATCATTAGGATAAGTAATTAAAAGAATAATTCCGGCGATGAAACATTGTTTTACCGTAATTAATTAGGTGTAATGGGATCTTGAATTGAATGTTATTTACAATTTTTTTTCATGTTAAGCAATTAGTAATCTATTTGTTAAGGATTTCTGATATAGGGAAAATGCCTGCAGTTATATGGTAAGTAGTTTTATTCGTTACCCAGGAATTAAACTGGTCCCATATTTCATCGAAGTAACACCTCAACAGACTTGATCGCCGTGGAAATTGTCTAATCATCTAAATCTCTAAAATTATTAGAGATCTTTTTTATATTCCGACATACAAATTCCTTAATAAGTAATGTGGTACGAAATGAATTGGTATTGAAGAGATTGTAAGAAAGTTTTCGGCGTATGCTGCGCCGAAATTGCTCTAAGAAATCTTCAGGCAGTAATTGTACTAGTTGCGGGAACCTGGCGTTTCTGCAAGAGGTGCCATGCTTAATTTCATTTCACCCTTAAAATGCAAATATCCATAATTTCATATTCAGTACAATTTAATATATAGACTTCTAACGTCATATAAAGGTGAACAGCACAACACTTTGCAATGTGGGGACAAGTTAGAATATTCTTCAGATCGAGTAGCCCATGCCGCTCATGTATGTATGTACCTATGTATGTATGTATGTATGTATGTATGTATGTATGTATGTACGAAATCTTAGCCGTCACTCGATAACGATCATATGACATGTTCGATTGTACCACATTTTTGCTAATAGTTTGAGATGCCTATATTGTTGCAACATGATTCTCAGTATTTTTTTTTTTAACAATAAAAAAAACATTGAATATGAAAGATAAAGGAAAGGTGGGCTGTTTGTCGGTGATACTTATTTCAGCCGAGTAGGCAATATCAGAGTGAAAAGGTATGCATTCATGACACCACCTTTTCGAGAAATTGAAACCAAGAATGCATACCCGATTATCTATTATCTAAGATGCATGCCTTCACATATGTACCCACATGGATAGGTACAAATCATTTTATGTGTTTCTGTAGATATATATCTATATCTATCTATCGATATATCTATATATGCATACACACGCGCGCGCGTGCATATATATTTGTTAATAGGCAATATCAGAGTGAAAAGGGATGCATTCATGACACCACCTTTTCGAGAAATTGAAACCAAGAATGCATACCCGATTATCTATTATCTAAGATGCATGCCTTCACATATGTACCCACATGGATAGGTACAAATCATTTTATGTGTTTCTGTAGATATATATCTATATCTATCTATCGATATATCTATATATGCATACACACGCGCGCGCGTGTATATATATTTGTTAATAGGCAATATCAGAGTGAAAAGGTATGCATTCATGACACCACCTTTTCGAGAAATTGAAACCAAGAATGCATACCCGATTATCTATTATCTAAGATGCATGCCTTCACATATGTACCCACATGGATAGGTACAAATCATTTCATGTGTTTCTGTAGATATATATCTATATCTATCTATCGATATATCTATATATGCATACACACGCGCGCGCGCATATATATTTGTTTATAAGTATGTATGTATATACGTATAACTATTATTTAAAAATCACAGTATATATTTTTATGAGCTACTAAAAGTTTCATGTGATAAAAACAACTCAAACAGCATTTTATAACATGTCTGGTGCCACAGTTCTTTATTTAAGAGATGAGGAATTATGTACGTTATTTTAAATATGACGGATTTTTCTCTTCATCTTGTTTGTTGTAAACTTCAACCTTTCGGCTAATATACCCTCCAGCCTTCATCAGGTGTCTTGAGAAAATTTCGAACCAGGGTTCTCATTCCTATGATATTTTTCGATGATATTATTATTATTATTATTGTTCAGTAGTTTTATTTTTATAACGTGCTTTCACTTCACTACCGAGCGCAGCTATGTGCGCCTTGGATATGTGCTGTGGTTTGCTGTGGTGCTTTTATGTTTACTGTATTGAAAGTGTTTTGCGTAGAATGTGTGCAGTACCCAGTAGTGCAATTTTCTGTATGTTACATATATTTGTAAGTCCTGGTATTTTTGTTATGTATTTGTCTGAGTATTTTTTAATTATACCTAAGGCACCTACTATGATAGGAATTGTTTCTGTTTTTAGACTCCACATTCGAGTTATCTCTATTTCCAGGTCTTTGTATTTTGAAAGTTTTTCCATTTCTTTTCGAGAAACGTTGTCATCTGCTGGTATTGATACATCAATTAGAAAGCATTTTTTTCCTTCATGATCTTTGACAACTATATCTGGTCTATTTGCCTCAATTTCTCTATCTGTGTGTATTGGCATATCCCAGAGTATGGTTGCTTTCTCGTTTTCTGTGACCTTTTCTGGCGTGTGTTTATACCATCTTTTTTCTGTTGTTATTCCATAGTGTTGGCATAGCTTCCAGTGTATATAGGTCCCAGCTCTGTCGTGTCTGTGAATATATTCCTTCTTAGCCAGGACTGGGCAGCCAGAGATAATATGATTTATTGTTTCTTGTCGATCTCCACATATTCTACAGTTACTTGTTATATTCTTTTCATTATGTGTTTTTGGTAATTTCTGGTGGGGAGGCTCTGGTCTTGTGCAGCAATTAAAAATCCTTCAGTCTCTGCTTTGAGTCCTGAGCTTCTCAGCCATTGCTGGGATTTTTCTCTGTCTATTTCTTTCGCATTTAGTTTAGCCCAGTATTTACCATGTAGGGGCTTTTCTTGCCATCGTTTTATCATGGTCCGTTGTTGTTCTAGCTTTAGTTTGGATTTCATTTGTTTTATAGCTTTTGTTGTTTCTTCTTCTTCTTCTTCTTCGTATTTGTTAGGTAGATTGATTTCTTGTTTGTATTTGTCAGCTTCCTTAAATACTGAAAACAGTTTTTTGTTTTGCTCGTGTTTTGTGGCTATTTGTATTAGCTTCCCTTATTATTATTATTATTATTATTATTATTATTATTATTATTATTATTATTATTATTATTATTATTATTATTATTATCATTATTATTATTATTATTATTATTATTATTATTATTATTATTATTATTATCATTATTATTATTATTATTATCATTATTATTATTATTATTATTATTATTGTTCAGTAGTTTTATTTTTATAACGTGCTTTCACTTCACTACCGAGCGCAGCTCTGTGCGCCTTGGGTATGTGCTGTGGTTTGCTGTGGTGCTTTTATGTTTACTGTATTGAAAGTGTTTTGCGTAGAATGTGTGCAGTACCCAGTAGTGCGATTTTCTGTATGTTACATATATTTGTAAGTCCTGGTATTTTTGTTATGTATTTGTCTGAGTATTTTTTAATTATACCTAAGGCACCTACTATGATAGGAATTGTTTCTGTTTTTAGACTCCACATTCGAGTTATCTCTATTTCCAGGTCTTTGTATTTTGAAAGTTTTTCCATTTCTTTTCGAGAAACGTTGTCATCTGCTGGTATTGATACATCAATTAGAAAGCATTTTTTTCTTTCATGATCTTTGACAACTATATCTGGTCTATTTGCCTTAATTTCTCTATCTGTGTGTATTGGCATATCCCAGAGTATGGTTGCTTTCTCGTTTTCTGTGACCTTTTCTGGCGTGTGTTTATACCATCTTTTTTTTCTGTTGTTATTCCATAGTGTTGGCATAGCTTCCAGTGTATATAGGTCCCAGCTCTGTCGTGTCTGTGAATATATTCCTTCTTAGCCAGGACTGGGCAGCCAGAGATAATATGATTTATTGTTTCTTGTCGATCTCCACATATTCTACAGTTACTTGTTATATTTCTTTTCATTATGTGTTTTTGGTAATTTCTGGTGGGGAGGCTCTGGTCTTGTGCAGCAATTAAAAATCCTTCAGTCTCTGCTTTGAGTCCTGAGCTTCTCAGCCATTGCTGGGATTTTTCTCTGTCTATTTGTTTCGCATTTAGTTTAGCCCAGTATTTACCATGTAGGGGCTTTTCTTGCCATCGTTTTATCATGGTCCGTTGTTGTTCTAGCTTTAGTTGGGATTTCGTTTGTTTTATAGCTTTTGTTGTTTCTTCTTCTTCTTCTTCTTCGTATTTGTTAGGTAGATTGATTTCTTGTTTGTATTTGTCAGCTTCCTTAAATACTGAAAACAGTTTTTTGTTTTGCTCGTGTTTTGTGGCTATTTGTATTAGCTTCCCTTGCTTCTGGAGTAGGTATTTTTGCAGTCCTATGGTGGTTATTTTATAATAGTTTTCTAGCTGTATAAGACCCCTGCCACCTTCTGTGCGTTGTATATATAGCCTTTCTATGTCAGATTTTGGGTGGTGCATCCTATATCCTGTCATTATTTTTCTTGTTTTCCTGTCTATTTTACATAGTTCGTTTAGTGTCCAGTTAAGGATGTTGTAGCTGTAGCTTATAACTGGGACAGCTAAAGTGTTGATACCCATTATCTTGTTTTTAGCATTGAGCTCTGTTTTTAGTATTGATCTAACTCGTCTATAGTACTCTTTCTTTATTTTTTCTTTCATTTGTGTATGTTGTATCCTATCTAGTTCATTGACTCCTAAATACTTATATGGTTGGCTTTCGTCTAGTTCTCTTATTTCATTGGCTTTATCTAGTGTTATATTGCTACTTTTAACTAATTTTCCTCTTTTCAGGGTTGCTTTGGCACATTTTTCTAATCCGAATTTCATGTCTATTTCCTTGGTAAAGCCGTGTACTGTCTGTAGTAGTGTTTCTAGCTCTTTGTCGTTTTTAGCATATAATTTTAGGTCATCCATATATAGAAGGTGGCTGACTGTTTTTCCATAGCATTTGTTACCGCATCCAGTTCTATTTAGCAATTCGGTTAAAGGTGTGAGTGCCAGGCAGAACAGGAGTGGAGAGAGCGTGTCTCCCTGGAATATTCCTCTTCTAATGGGGATGGCTTTCGTTTTCACAAGTCCCTCTTTTGTTTGGAGCTGTAGCACTGTCTGCCATTTGTTCATTGAGTGCTCTATGTATTTTATGATAATTGGTGCCACCTTGTTTATGGCTAGTGTTTCCAGAATCCACGTGTGGGGAACACTGTCGAAAGCCTTTTGGTAGTCCACCCAGGCCATACTGAGGCCTTTCTTCTTTCTGCGGCTGTCTTCAGTTATGGCTTTATTGATCAATAATTGATCTTTACAGCCGTATGAGCCCTTGCAGCATCCCTTCTGCCCTTCTGGAAACAGGTTGTTATTTTCCAGGTGTTTACTCAATCTCTGCGATATTATTGCAGTAAAGGCTTTGTAGATCGTAGGGAGACAGGTTATAGGTCTATAGTTTTGTGGTTTCTCCGTTTCCGTGGATTTGGGGATTAAGATGGTTTTCCCTTTTGTGAGCCATTCAGGCATTGTCTCTGGATCTGCGAGTATGTTGTTAAAGTTTTCTGCCAGCTTTTTATGCATTGCTGGCAGGTGTTTTAACCAGAAATTGGGGATCTTGTCGTGTCCAGGTGCCTTCCAGTTGCTTAGTCTTTGCAGTGTCTGGGTTACCTCTTCAGTTGTTATAGGGGCCCAGAGTTGCTCAGGTGCTAAGTTCGTTGTTTTAATGGTCCTTTTCTGGGGTTGTTGCTTCACCGACCATATTTGTTTCCAGAATTTCTCTAGTTCTTCTGCTGTTGGTGCTGAAGTAATGTCTATTTTATTTTTACCCAGTTCTTGGTAGAGTTTTTTGGGGTTGGATTTGAACTGTTTGTTTTGTTCAAAGAAACGTTGGCGTTTCTCATACCGGCGGATCCTTTGTGCTTTGGCAAGGATGTCTTGCTTTAGTTTTTCTTTTGCCTCAGGTAAATCTTTTTCTGTAATGCTGTATTTGTACAGTATTTTTGTTTTCTTCTTGTTACTTAGTAGTGTTGATTGTTTACTAATTTCGTTGAGAATCGATAAATCTTTTCTCTTTTTTTTAATTTTGTTCTGGATGTTATTTATCCACAAGGTCTGTTTGGGTGGTAGAACTCCTGTTCGGATGGGTTTGAGTGAGTATCCTGCTTCTTTTGTGGCTGCAGTGGCTGCCGCATATATTATGTCATTTAACTCAGTGATATTGGCTGTTGTTTCTGTGGTTGTTAGTTCCGTGACGGCCAGGTTTATGCTATTTATTATTGATGTTGTTTTATTGTCTATTTTGATTTTTGGGAGATATAATCTGTGGTCCATTCTAAGATCTGTGGTTTTCAGTTCTTTGGTTATTTTCATTTTCATAGTATCGTAATTATTAGGTTTCCCTTCGTTATTTCCAGGTTTTATATTTGTTTTGCCTTCCTTTTCATTCATATGTTTGTCCGTGGTGTTCTGGTTTGGTGCTTTTTGTACACTATTATCCATCTCTACGGTCTGGGTTTGTTGTTTTTTGTTTACTTCGTTTTTGCCGGAAATGTTACGTTTGTCCTCGTGTTTTGCTATCTCAGTGTTTATATTATTATTTGGCATTGCTGTGTGACTACTATCTAGATTTTCCTGATGTATTTTTCCTTTCAATTGTTCTATTTCTATTTCTGATATTTTTTTTGCTTTTAGAATATATCTTCTTATGTTAGCTAGTTTGTTAGGGTTCATTGTTTTATTGAGGTCTATATTTACATTATTTTTCTTCCATATTTTATATGTATGTGTTGTTGTGTTTTCGTTTTTTGGGTAGAGCACTGCTGTGAAATAGGCGTATAGTATCGAAATGTATTCCTCACGTGTCCATTTATGCCGTTTTGGTTTTGTTTGCGGGACATGAGGAACAACGTCCGGTCCTTTATTTTGACGGTCATCGTTTTCGTAGGGTACCGGTTCGTTTATTTCTGTTGTCAGATTGTTTTGCACGTTCAGATCTTCGTATTTTTTTCGTAACAAGCTTACAGTACGCACTTCTCGGTTGTTATTCTTGGGTGTAATAATACCGGTGTTATTTAATCTGTTTGTAATTTGTTTGTACATGGTGTTTTGGGGTTCGAAGATGGTTTGATTTTGATGTAACACGTGTGTTTACGATCGCTGTGCGGGTAGTGGAGGTATCAAGTTAAAATACATCATTATATTTGGAAAGATAGAAATAAATTTCAATGAGTATTACTTACTCGGATATAATCCAGCCCCTTGTCAGCTATTTTTTGGCTCAATGCGATGTCTTTATTTCCGATGTTTTTGGATAAGTTTCGGAGCAGTGATTTATCGTTCTCACATGTTAAACTTCCCCGGTGTAGTCTTCTGTTAAACTTCCCCGGTGTAGTCTTCTGTTAAACTTCCCCGGTGTAGTCTTCTGTTAAACTTCCCCGGTGTAGTCTTCTGTTAAACTTCCCCGGTGTAGTCTTCTGTTAAACTTCCCCGGTGTAGTCTATGTTAAACTTCCCCGGTGTAGTCTTCTGTTAAACTTCCCCGGTGTAGTCTTTGTTAAACTTCCCCGGTGTAGTCTTTGTTAAACTTCCCCGGTGCAGTCTTTGTTAAACTTCCCCGGTGTAGTCTTCTTCTTCTTCTTATTATTATTATTATTATTATTATCATTATTATTATTATTATTATCATTATTATTATTATTATTATTATTATTATTATTATTATTATTATTATTATTATTATTATTATTATTATCCAGGTCACGGCTTGGAATCGAACTCAGAATTTTGGGGTTAGAAGCCCGCGCTCTTAACCACTACGCCATATACCCAGGTTTGAACTTTCCCCAAGACACCTGGTGAAGGCTGGGGGGTATCTCAGCCGAATCGTTGTGTTAACAACAAACAACATGAGGACAAATATCCGCCAAATGTAAATAATGTAAATAATGTACGTCTGGTGCCTTTACACAAAACCCGGGTTCTACAGACATGGCACAGCAAGCCAAAGGAAGACGCTAGAATAAGAGAAAATACGAGAAAATGCGAGAAGAATGTAAATGTAACAGGTGGAATGTTGAAAACACCAAAAAGACGAAAATGAAAAAAGAGAAAAAGAAAAGAGCCAGAGAATCTATGGTGCAGCTGTTCAATCCTGATAGGGTGGTATTTTCCAATTTCCCAAATGGGCCTTATCCATACGTTTACATCTGCTGAAAATTCCAGATCTGTGATTCAGCAGGGTGGTGGAGTTTTCGGATCTGAAAAGGATGTGAAAAGGTGCATGCTTCCCAAGCAAATGCTTCTGGATTCAGTCCCACTGCGTTGCACCTTGGGCTATTGTCTTTTACCACAGTCTCGGGTAGACGGAGACTGAAAGAAGCCCATCGTATACAATTGCTTCAATATTTCAGGAGTAGTCTGAAGTATCTAATCAACCAGGGGATAGTTAGACCCGAAGGCACCCCTGGAGATTACTTGTGTGGGTACCGTCTTTGATAGAAGGTATCCAGAGGCAGGTAATTTATCGTTTAGATCGCAGTTTCTCCACTTAATTATACACACACACACACACACACACACACACACACACACACACACACACACACATATATATATATATATATATATATATATATATATATATATATACATACATATATATATATATATATATATATATATATATATATATATATACATATATATATATGTATGTGTGTGTATATGTGTTTATCCCCCACCACCGCTTGACAACCAGTAATTTCGTGTTTAATTCGCTGTAACTTAGCACATTGGCAAAAGCGATCGATATAAAAGTACCAGACTTAAAATAAAAAGTCCTGGGGTCGATTCAGTCGACTAAAACTTCTTCAAGGCGGCACCCCTGCATGGCCGTTGTGTAATGACTGATACAAATCAAAGATAAAAGATAAAAGATGTATACATAGCAGTAGCAGTAGCAGCAGTAGAAGGATCTTAATATTTCATTTCTTAAGAAAATATTCTATCTTTGTTTCTCTAATCCATAGATAGTAATATATCTATTATTTAAAACATCTAACTTTTTCCCAAGCCGGATGTTCCATGTAAATCTGCTATTCTTTATACTGCACACACATACATACACAGACATACACAGACATACACACACACAGAAACTCGTACGTACACACACTGAAAGAAATACACACCACCCATCTACCACACCTCTTCCTTCTGTCCTTTCCCATATCACATCGTGATTTAACTGCAAATGGCCAGGCACCCATGTCATAATACATAGACAAGAACGTACTCACATACATTCAAGCCTATACACCTATAAACGCTCTCAAAGAAGATACATTATATTTGCAAGCATCATTGACTTAGTACAACCATTACCGCGGGAAGTTCGATTATTAAACCAATGAATTAGAAAAGAAATATACAGGAAATATCCTATTCAATGTCTTATATGAGATCATGATATACCAAACTGTATTTGACAGTGTTTGGGAACAAAATACAATAACATCGACACGATATTCTCTTATTAAGAGAACAAAGAGTCGGTAGACGTCATTACATGATGGTGATATCGCGCAAAAAGAAAGAAGGAAGTCTGCTACTGTCTTCATGATGTTGGATGTCTTTTATTAACTTTGTTGGCTAAAGTACAAAGAAATTTTTTATTCGCATACTTAGGAACTATTCTCTCTATGGTTGTTCAGTCCCCGGCCAGACCTGATCAGAATGACTTAGGGGTAAATGCCGCGACGATATCGTGTTTTTCCCAGCAACGTACATCCAGAGATATAAAAATTCTCCTTCTTCTCTCAAGGGGCCATGATCGTATTCGAGATAATTTATTCTTTTATTCTTTTATTCTTTTATTATTTTATTTGTTTCAGTCATTTGAATGCAGCCATGCTGGAGCACCACTTGAGAAGAATTAGTCTAAGAAATCGATCGCAGGACTTATTTTCTAAGCCTAGTACTTATTTAAGACAACTACTTATTCTATCAGTCTTTCTTGCCGAACCGCAGAGTTACGGGGACGTAAACAAAGCAAAACCAAATGTGAAGCAGTGATGCTGTATAGCGGGGGACAGACACAGAAAGAAACAAGCGCATAAGCACACATACACGTGTATATTATACGACGGGCTTCTTTCAGTTTCCGTCTACCAAATCAATTCACAAATTAGTCGGCCCGAGGCTATCGAAGAAGATACTTACCCAAGGAATCATGCATTGGAACTGAACCCAGAATCCTGTGGTAGGGAAGCAAGCTTCTTACCGCACAGCCGCGTCTGCGCCTATATCTCCTTACTATTTCTAACCAGTCACTCAAACTCATAAATGGAGATTTGTTGCCTTACTGCTGTATAAGATATTTAGCCCTGGGATGATGGTTGGTTAGTAGAAATCGTTAAGCACGCTGGGCAAAATGCATTGCAGTATTTTGGACATCTTTGCGCCCACAGTTCAAATTCAACCGAGGTAGACTTTGGCATTCATCGTTTCCGGGTCGGTAAACTAACTACTAGTTCTGCACTTGAGCCAGGGTAGTAAGACTTACGACTACCTCCGAAGTTGCTAAACTTGTGACAGAATTTAAAATTACTATTTTTAGTATTAAGCATCGTAGAAGAAGAAGAAGAAGAAGAAGAAGAAGAAGAAGAAGAAGAAGAAGAAGAAGAAGAAGAAGAAGAAGAAGGAGGAGGAGGAGGAGGAGGAGGAGGAGGAGGAGGAGATGGGGCGGGGACATAGGGGGAGGGGAGGACGGGCGGAGGGGAAGACGGGCGGAGGGGAGGACGGGCGGAGGGGAGGACGGGCGGAGGGGAGGACGGGCGGAGGGGAGGACGGGCGGAGGGGAGGACGGGCGGAGGGGAGGACGGGCGGAGGGGAGGACGGGCGGAGGGGAGGACGGGCGGAGGGGAGGACGGGCGGAGGGGAGGACGGGCGGAGGGGAGGGAGATGGGGGGATGGGGATGAGGTGGGAGAGGGGATGAGGAGGAGGGAGGGGAGGAGAAGGGTGCTGGTGGTGATGCTAGTGCAGACGGGGGAGGAGAAGAAGAAGAATAGGAAGATGATGATGAAGAAAAGGAAGAAACAGAAGATGAAGGAGGAGAAGGAGAAGAAAAAGAAGAAAAAGAAAAAGAAGAGGAGGACGAGACGGACGAGGTGGTCGAGGAGAAAAAGATGGAGGTGGTGGTGGTGGTGGTGTAGGTGGGGGAACGGGTGAGAAGAAGAAGAAGAAGAATGAAGAAGAAAGTCGAGAAGGAGGAGGAAGAGGAGGGGTAAAATAAAAAGAACAAGAAGGAGGAGAAAAAGGAGGAGAAAAAAGGAGGAGGAAGAGAAGAACAAAGAGAAAAGTGGAAGAGAGGAAAAGTGTTTTGGTGTTGGTGTTGATGAAGGCGATAATGATGATCCATATAGCAGGGAGTTGGCTGTTTAATTGAATGATACATTTATTTTTTAAATATCTAATCTACGAAAACTAAACAGCAACATGTACACATGCGCACATACATTCACACACACTCACACACATACATATATGTACATACATATGTGAGTGTGTGCGCATGTAGGTATGTATATAAATACATGCTCACAAACATACATAGAGATGGAGATGGACGAGAAAGATAGAACTCAATTTGCACTTTAAGTATGTCTGAGATAGCATGCCCGTTTCTCGAAGCACTCAGGCACATGATGAGATTTCCTATGCATGATATTTTCATTACCACGCTATGTCATATTTTTCGCATTCTCTTTTCCTTCATTTCTTTATTTCTCTTTATTTCCTTGAAACTTCCTTCAGCACGCCGACGAAAGGTGTGCCTCAATAATCAGGCAATTTTAACAAGTGTGATAGTAATTTCCGCTCAACTATCATTCTGTTTTCCTATTTTCCCCCCAACCACCCTTTCTTCCGCTATGCTATACAGATGCTAAATTACCGTATTATAAACACATACTTAAAAGAAACATCTTATGGTCTGCCACATCTTGACTTCATAAAACACCCACTTATTTACGGTGATCGACCATTTGTAATATACACCTTTGACCTTCTTTAGTCAGTCAGTGTCGCAACTTTGACAACATCACTACATTATGACCTTATTAAAGTTGCCCTCTGCTTATCACCGTCTTTTGTTACCACTTCCTCTAGTGATATAAATATCCATAACAAAAGAAACAACAAAGGCAGTAACAGTGATGTCGTCCAATATAGTAAATTTGAAATTCATTAATTGCTTTACTTAATTAAGTTTTATTAATTGCTATGTCACATCTAAAAGCACAGCATAACCGTTAGCCATAAATCCAGCAACATAAGTCCGAGCAAAAAGATTACTCGGTTACCGAGCTATAAATATCAGTTACGTGTTTTTCCTAAATCACATTTGAAAGGGGATAAACTGGAAAATGTAACTAACCCATGAAATATATATTAGACAACGGTCACGGCTAAAATCTGCTTTTCTTGATCCGGTATCCTATGAGTCTATCAAAAGCGTTGTATATATAACCTTGCGCAGTTCAAAGTTAACATTAATAGTAAGTGAAGATAGACATAAACGGATTGAGTCGAGTGAATTCTGATTAATTATTAAATATTCAATGAATGTTGTCATTTGATCATCGTAGTAATCAGCCAAAAGGACAGTTAAGCTAAATTTCACAGTGAAACTAAATATGTATAAATAGATATGATTCACATCTATATACCGTAGTCTCTTGAAAAGATTTTATTAATGCTACGAAAGCAGACAGCGCTGAAAAATTAATTCCTTAATACACAACTGTTATGAAGGCTCCTTGAAGATTGTGGGCCATGAACCTTTAAGTTCCATTATTGATCCGAGCAATATATGTGTGTACATTTAGTTATTCATAACCACACTGCATCGCTAGTTTAATAATTATTGTACTGTCATCGATTACCTTGTATATATATGTAAATGGGCAGTGGTTGTGATAGTGTTGAATTATATTTTAATTAGTGATAAAACTTAATAGTTTTGGGAAGGAGAAGAGAATGAACTCTGATGAATTATTAATAAACAAGGGAACTACACACAACGATACTCAGAGTAATTGTTATGCGTAACTTTTTTGTTTATACTGCCTTGAAAAATTCCAAACCTTAATTCTTACTGGATCCCCAGAGCAGGCGCAAGGAAGGGAATGAGCAACCTTTTGAACGTAAATAACGCCCGAATCGATGCAAGAGGAGGACATTTTTTTGTGTCCCTGGACGATTGATTAAATTTACCAGGCAGACCTCGCTTCTGAGGCTCCGCTCGCTATGAAACATATGTAGTGAGGATTTTATTTAGTCTCTTCCTTAACTCTGGGATTTTTATTCACATACCTGGCACTTTGGCCGCCTACCGTAAAATATAAAATATTGTTCTGGAAAGTTGTCTTCCTATATTTTCTACGGTTTGTTTGAAGCTCACTTTCTTCCTACACCTCGATTCTTGGATCTTACATTGATGTGTTTGTGTGTTTGCGTGTGTGTGTGTGTGTGTGTGTGTGTGTGTGTGTGTGTGTGTGTGTGTGTGTATGTGTGTGTGTGTGTGTGTGTCTGAAACAGAAAAATAAAGTCGGAGAATCAGGAGGAATTCATAGTAAGAACTCCATCTAAGGAGCCTGCTTACATTAAAGAGAAAACAAATTTTAGTACAAAATTAACGTGATTGCACCACCTCTGAAAATCCAGCAAACACCAGCAGTCATATTATTGTTGTGGAACGTCACGAGAAGTGAGACACAAAATACAATTTATTTTCGTGCGTTTACAGCTGTTTCATAATTTCCTTTCGTTTACGGCATCGACACTTAAGCGTTGGTAAATACACAGTATAAACATTTCGCAAACATATCTCATACATATACGCATACATGTGAAAACACGCAATTTTGTAGCTATTTGCTTATGCATCCGAGTGAACTACCTTTGTGACTATATACAGAACATCTCGTATGATTTTTCCAGACATCTTAAAATGTATGCCTATTTGACATATAAGTGGTCTCTTAGGCACATCATTATGAAACCATAGGATTGCATCTATGCATACATAGGTACGTATATGCGTATATCAAGTGTGTGAACTGAACAGTGTGCGTACGTACCTACAAAATGGAGTAGTCTCCAGAAGCGTCACAATGTTTCTATGGCCGTTCACCTGACGTATTGATAATATAATGTTTGCGCAGTGCATAGTGATGCGAAATGGTGGTATTAGAGTTGTTCCCTGAATCAAAGCCAATGAAATGCAGAATCCTCGCGTCAGGCACCTAGTGGATTTTCAGCAGTTAAAGATTGAGAAGAAGAAGAAGAAGAAGAAGGAGAAGAAGAAGAAGAAGAAGAAGAAGAAGTAAATTAGAGAGAGAGAGAGAGAGAGAGAGAGAGAGAGAGAGAGAGAGACGGGTGAGTGCGGCATATATTCCTTTATGTGCAAGCCTGAGGGTGTGTATTTGTGCTTGGTATGAGTAATAAATTCTTCATCTGCTTAAAATGCTGAATCTAAATATTATGCATTTTCATCTATTAAACAGGGTGTATTTGATCGTGTTAACCAATTGAGCAATAAGGATCCATATTTCAGGCGCCACATTATCCAAAAGCGCTATAATTAAATATTGATATAAATGGTTTACATAAAGCTGAGTGCATAATTACAACAATTGCATACACATCAGTTTTGTGCCCTAATTCTCGGTTCACTTTTATTGCTTCGAAACACACACACACACGCACACACACACACACACACACACACACACATTCACACACACACGGGTGTGGGTGTGTGTGTGTGTGTGTGTGTGTGTATTGCGCCTGAAATATAAAGGCTTTTACAAAACGTTCTACAGCGTTAGAATCTTTCTATTTCTTTTTTATCATATATATGTTTGTCGGTGTGTGTATGTGTTTGTATGTTTGTACGTGTGTGTGTGTGTGTGTGTGAGAGAGAGAGAGAGAGAGAGAGAGTTATGTGTGAGTATGTATATGTATCTGATTCTGTGTGAGTATATGACATGTTGGGAAAAGCTATAACAGTAATGTTTAATTAAAGCTACAACACTAAAATCTTCGCTAATGCTTCTCGCAAACGAGATATTTCTCTTAACGAGTTGCAGAGGCTTAACTGTCAATATAATATAATGAGTAGCTTTAATTTTAGCGGAACGGACATAGTTTTCTGCTGTTTGCTCACAGTTATGCGAATGCATACACACACAGATACATACATACATACATACATACATACATACATACATACATACATACACATACATGTGTAAATGTTCACGCCCGATTACAACAGACTATATTCATTGTTGTGCATACAAACAATTCATAATAGTTATTAAACAAAAGATATGTACATTTGAAGAAACGGATGGAATTTGAGTGGATAGAAAGAACAAGCGAAATAGAATGACGATACCGATGAGGATAGCTATAAAGTATTTTAAACAAAATAATAAATAAAAAACATACGCGTTTTAAAGAATAAATATAGAAGAGAATGTGAACGCAGGAAATGACAAAAGTACCAAGCTAGATGGGAACAACTAAATTAAATGTTGCATAAATTATTAGGAGAACCGAAAATGATAAAAAGTTTTTCGACAACGTTCATGCAGAGTGGCTGAAGGACAATAACAATTAGATGCTAAAGCTCAACTCGATTCTTAGAAAACCTGCAGTGTCAGCGGATTGTGAATGGCTTTTCATCGCTTGTCAGCTATTTATTATAAGTGATGTTGAATACGTACAAATGTAACCACCAAATGCTTCTCGGTGTTCTGTTTCTAAGAGGAGATTATTAAAGAATAGATATATCGGAATACAAACAAAAGTATTATATCTAAAGATAGATACAATACCATTGTATTTATGCCTAGTTGGCAAGGTGTTGATTATTATATATGTGATAATCTTTGGTATGTTTGTATTCACGTCCTCACATAAAGAATGTATGCCAAGTTAATTTCTCTTCTTTGTTTGTGTTTCCTAGATTTAGTCGTATCTATAGTTATTAGTTTAGGAGCATTTGTTCACAGTGCAATTTACTAAGATCTCCATTGTTGGTACTAATACTCCATAAATTCCATAGGATAAACACTGGTACCATAAGCTTCAGATTTATAATTACCATTTCTTTTAACAGCTTTTTAGGCTTGAATTCCAGTAGTGTTGCTAACAAAAGTATACAATTACATTATTATTACTAGTAACACTTCCCTATTTGAGTCTTTTAAAATGCTGGTCTTGAGGCCTCTAATATATAGTTATAGTACTTAGTCTCTGCTTTGTGTTTTTGTTAGTCAACCAAAAGAATAGATTATTAAATTTTCTCCATTCCATAATCAGTACTAGATCGTTTAGTCGTATTATTATCTTCGTGTGTCGTTATTGTAACTCTATAGATTTTAGGATCTTTACCAGTTACAGATTTAGTATTAATACATTCGTATTTAATTTTCCTGCATTATTGTTACGGCCTAGATATCAATGACATCTGGTGGCGCAATGGCCCAGTGGTTAGGGCAGCGGACTCGCGGTCATAGGATCGCGGTTTCAATTTCCAGACCGGGCGTTATGAGTGTTTATTGAGCAGAAACACCTAAAGCTCCACAAGGCTCCGGCAGGGGAGGGGAGGGGATGGTGGCGAACCCTGCTGTACTCTTTCACCAAAACTTTCTCTCACTCTTACTTCCTGTTTCTGTTGTGCCTGTAATTCAAAGGGCCAGACTTATCACACTGTGTCACGCTGAATATCCCCGAGAGTTGCGTTAAGGGTACACGTGTCTGTGGAGTGCTCAGCCACTTGCACGTAATTTCACGAGCAGGTTTTTCCGTTGATCGGATCAACTGGAACCCTCGATGTCGTAAGCGACGGAGTGCCAACAGCAATCGATGACTTCTACGTTAGACTCTGTAATGATTCTTGGTCGGGAGGGAGTGTCTATATTTCCGCCTCATTTTCCCGTCTCTATGGAGGGTAGTTTATATGTCGTATTTTCATTGCCTATTCATTATGTGCTGCAGCTGAGATCAACATTGCCTCTCATCCTTTACGGATTGCAATAAAATGCATTCAAGGATTCCAAAGTATATTGAGATTGTACATGAGATGAAGTTCTGCATGGTGACTATAATCTGAGCTCATTTCCGTACAGTGGTTTGAAAATCACTTCACAGAAACTTTAATATTTGAATATTAAATAATTTCTCTTGCGTTCGTCTAGGGACAAAAATATTCATTAATGGCTGTAATTGTGTACACGTTACATGACTTGTACATATATAATGATGTCCTGTATATCAATGAAGATACAATGTTATCAAGATTTGAATGAAGCATACCAGAGAAATAGGGAAACGGAAATTTTATATAAACTTCTACATTTATATAGATCATGGTTATTCCATATTTGGAAAAGCGATATTATGTTCCATTAGTGCCATTAGCTATGAAAGATTAGCTTCAAAGTGTTGTGGAGAAATACCAAGCAATAATGCATTGCGAGAAACAAATTGTATTGCAAGATATAAGAGACCACTGAACAAAAGAAGGGGAAACTTGGCTGGTGTTTTGCATGTGAGATAGAGAAAAGTTTGTCAAACATTATCCGTAGCAAACATTGTTTGTGTCAAACCTTTGAAGATTAAGAGATGAAAGAATTATAATGCAATAAAACGAGTGTGCGCAGATGTGGTTGTACGGAAGAAGCTATGGTTGTCATTGAGGAGCGTAAGAAATTCAAGAACAGAATTTAGTGTAGCCAATTTTGTTGCTAATTTCTAGTACAGTTTCGATGGAGGAGAAGTGTGTTCAAGAGGATTCCAAGCAAAACAAATACTTCATTTTATCAGGCATAAGATACTAGGTCTAATCAATAAGTAACCGAACTTTTGCCATAGTAACGAAGGTAAAGCATGCAGAGTACAGCCGCTTGGCAAAGATTGATCTTAAACTCTACTGTACACGGACACTCTGTGTTAACGTTCTAGCTCATTTCTGCTGTGTACAACAGTACTTGGAAGGAAGGTGTGTAGCGTATAATCGTCGCATTGACCAAGGCAGAGTAAGTTGTCATGGCGATAACTACTCAGAAGTCAGTGCAAAGTTGCCTAAAGTGTATAGAGAGGAGTGTATGAGCCACACTCAAGTGTACGTGTCGTTTAGATGTTTCCAAGATGGCCGAAAAACGTCAATAGTGACGAACATTCTGGGAGACCCGCAACCAGGAGAACTGAGAAAAACATTGCAGGTGTGGGTCTGTGAGTTATCAGAGGATGTGAAGATTAGTTACGGTTCAGTTCAATCCATCACCACTGAAGATTTGGGTATGAGGCGCGTGTCTGCTAAGTTTGTGCCAAAGCTGCTTACAGTTGACCAAGAAGACACTTGGGATTCAGTTGCTAAAAATCTCCATGATTTTTAGCACAACGATGAAGACTTTTCGAAAATTTTGCATAGGCCACTGAAGAGGTATCGCCAAGCTTTTCTCAAAATTTGATACAGATTATGTCATGGTCAAAGCGACGATCACACGTCACACATTTTCTTTCCAAGCACTGCTGTGAAGACGGAAGTGAATTAGAACGGTAAAACTTAGTGCGCATGCGCAGTAGAATTCAAAGTCAATCTTTGCCAAGCAGCTTCACTCCGCGTGCCTTAGCTTTGTTACTATGGAAACAGTCCAGATACTTATTGATCAGACCACATATGTCCTTCGTTTATTAAGATGGCCGTATTTAATTTCAAATGACTGCGTTTTCCTACCGCAATCTTCTCAAAATTCCACAAAGCAGCAATATCTGTTGGATAGTCGTTAGACATTTTGCGGTTACTTGCCTAGAACACTGAGTTGAATAAAAAGAAATATGAACACATGTGTTCCAGACACAACCATCGACTTTTGACTTTAGGAAAGTATTATGTCTCAACGCTACTGCTATCTAGCACCTTCGGATGACCTCTACTGAACCGCTACACAACCGCTACTCGACTGCTACCCAACACTCGACTGCAATTCAACACTCGACTGCTACTCAACAATGGACTGCTACTCAACACATCTACCACGGCCAGACTACCTCTATTTATATGTCTTGGGAGATCCTACTTCTTCGCCTGGGCGGGTCGACACAACAGAAAGTATTCAATGTGATTCTTAACTTTTAGGAAACAGTATAGGATGTAACAAAACTGAATTGCTGTTTCTAGAAGTTCATTCAACTGCATAACTGGAAGCAGTGAATCTTATTTCTTGCAGCACAATGCTTTTCTTTCTATTTCGTATGTTGTTTCTCCCTGCACAAAGCTTAAAAGCAAATTCCTTCAAAGGAATTTAGGTATCTGACGATTACATTTCTATCATTTAAAAAACAATTTAAGGGAATCAAATAAAAGCAGTGCATTACGCTTCGGTTATTGTGAATACGAATCACCATTCGTACATTTACAATCAACTGCATGGACGCATACATTAATATGCACACACAAACACACACACACACACACACATATATATATATATATATATATATATATATATATATATATATATATATATATATATATATGTGTGCGTGTGTGTGTGTGTGTGTGTGTGTATACATTTATTCCTTTATGCATTTCAGCGCAAAGGTTGTGGCCATGCTGGAATACCATCTAAATATATATACATAAATATACATATATATATATATATATATATATATATATATATATATATATATATATATATGTGTGTGTGTGTATATATGTATATATGTATGTATGTATGTATGTATGTATGCATGACACAGTATGATTGAGAAACAGAGAATGACAGATAGATAAACAAATTCATAATCAGATAGATAGACGGGTTGGTACATAAATGGATTGATAGGGAAATAAATAAATAGATATATAATTTTCCATTCAATTTCGCCGTATAACCGTTCACCAGTAACTCTCTGTGCATAAAAACTACTAACATTAAAATTCGATATTCGTAAGGTCGCTACAAACAAGTGGAACCCAAATTCATTGATAAAACGTGAATGCAGTCACCCTGAAGCAACGCAAAGAGAAGGAACACATGTCACCTCATGTTTATGACTCGAAGCTACATGTGTATCTGGGTGCTACTCTTCCTCTCTTTTCGTCTCTCTTTCCTCCTCTGTGCGTCTCTGTCTCTCTCTCTCTGTCTCTGTCTCTGTCTCTCTCTCTGTCTCTCTGTCTCTGTATCTCTCTCTATGTCTCTCTCTCCCTCTCTCTCTCTCTCTCTCTCTCTCTCTCTCTCTCTCCCTCTCTCTGGACTTCTACCACAAAGGACTTTTCAATTCAATATTCACATAGTATTAGGTATACAGGGTGTCCACAAAGTCTGGGTACATGGGGATTAACACATACTTTTAAGAAATCATTATTTCTTTTAGCTAATTGTTTATGTTATGATATTATTTACTCCATGCACCCACATGGGGATTAACACATACTATAAGAAATTATCATTTCTTGTATTTAATTGTTTATGCTATGATTTTATTTTCTCCATGTACCTAGTCTTTGTGGACACCCTGTAGAATTATGTGATATACTTCCTGGTGCACCCCCATAAAGTATATGTGTGCGTGTGTGTGTGTGTGTGTGTGAGAGAGAGAGAGAGAGAGAGAGAGAGAGAGAGAGATTGAGAGAGAGAGGGGTGAGTATGTTATATACGAGGGAGTGCTGAAAGATTCGTGGCCGTAAGGGTAAGTCGGAAGGCCCAATACACACACAAGCACACACACACACATATACTTGTAAGTATATCTAGAGGGAGAGAACGCGAACGGTGAACTGCTTTAGCTGAAATATTGGTGACAAAGGAATTGATATTTTTGAGTTCCATCTTTCCACACGTTCAACAAGATCTTCATATGCCACACTAGTACATATGTGCTTGTGTCTGGTCTTATGTGCTATTGTGGTCAGACACTTGCGTTAACACATTTATACTGTGTCGTATGTAATTTATTCATGACCGTGGAGAAACATCAAAGTTTTTTCATTAGTACACTCTCAAGTTCAAATTACATTTTCTATCAATAAATAAGCCAGATTATCGGTTCCATTTTCGGATATTCAACTTTCTACCAGTTTTCTCTTTTGAAATAAAATATTTTACTCCAGTTTAACATAATGTCGTACAGATGCAAATCACTTTTGGATATTGTGATAAATATTTGAAATAGGCATATATATATCTATGTATGTATGTATATATATATATATATATATATATATATATATATATATATATATATATATATATATATATATATATATATATATATATATATTGTTGTACTTGGGGATGGTCATATTGCCAGTTTAGCCAATAAAAACACACGCACTGTATATTTGGTGTTAATTTTTTTTTTCAGCTTTATATTACATTAATCTTAATCTTAATCTTATTTCGGCCAGAGTTCTTTTGTCACACTTCTGTGACCTCATCAGTGGTCCTTTGTTTCCTTCTTTCTTATGTGTGTCTCACCTTGCTAACTATCAGCCATTTTGTGTGTGTGTGTGTGTGAGAGAGAGAGAGAGAGAGAGAGAGAGAGAGAGAGAGAGAGAGAGGGGTGAGTATGTTATATACGAGGGAGTGCTGAAAGATTCGTGGCCGTAAGGGTAAGTCGGAAGGCCCAATACACACACAAGCACTGATGAGGTCACAGAAGTGTGACGAAAGAACTCTGGCCGAAATAAGATTAAGATTAAGATTAATGTAATATAAAGCTGAAAAAAAAAAATTAACACCAAATATACAGTGCGTGTGTTTTTATTGGCTAAACTGGCAATATGACCATCCCCAAGTACAACAACATCTGTTTCAACACACGATTTCACATAAAAAAAAAAAAATCTTGCAAAACAAATATATATATATATATATATATTTATATATATATATATATATATATATATATATATATATATATATATATATATATATATACAGAGGGAGAGAGAGAGAGATCGCTTCGCACCGGATGTGCTCTTTCAGTGATACTCCCACCACCGATCACCCCATAGCTCTTTGGGCAGTTCCCAGCCTCTGTTCCTCTCTCTTCGTCGCGACCCACGTTTCGCTTCCATACTGCTCTCTCTCAAGTCTTCCAGCTATCTCGTCTAGTGTGAACACCGTGTTCTGCAGTAGCTTGGGATTGAAGAACCCACAGCTATTTAATGCGTTGCCAAAATATCTAACTCGAGAAGAGTTAGATGTTTTTAAGAGGTCGCAGATGAACCTATATCACAGTAAGTAACTCGAAAGAGGGCAGCTGTATTGAACTCCTTCCTTCACTAATATCGAATCGCAAAAGTATGACCACTGGAAAGGTGATTACACTGGTGGTACACCAGCATGGTGATAGACTATGGGCTTAAACACATAAAGCCCATGGACATGTGGCGTAGTGGTTAAGAGCGCGGGTTACTAACCCCAAGATTCCGTGTTCAATTCCAGGCAGTGACCTGGATAATGATAATGATAATAATAATAATAAAAATAAAATGACTAATTATTAATTAATTAATTTTTACTCTATATCTGTATATATATATATATATATATATATATATATATATATATATATATGTTTACATATGTATGTGTGTATGTATGTATGTATGTGCATATGTATGTCATATCCGTGTAAATTTATATACATGTTAAATTGCATGAATTGTGGTTCACTCTTGTGTTGTTTGTCATATTAAGTATGCATACAGGGATGTATCTGGATGTATATATGGCCATATATCTAAGGGCGTGTATAAGTGTATATGTTCACAAATGTGTGCGCTTGTGTATGTATGTTTGTATGTATGTATGTATGTATGTATATATGTATATGCATATACATATGCATGTATGTATATATGTATGTATCAGTATGCATGCCTACATATATATATATATCTTTATATATGACGTTGACCACTAACGTGGACATTCAATGTGCTAGAAATAGATCACATCTTGTGTCTAATAAGACCTAAATTGTTCTCAACATGAAATATAGCGTGATACCAAAACGTAAGCGGGCAAGACATTTAAAATCACCGAAAAAAAATATTATTAAACAGGGACCGGTTTCAAAATTTGACAATCTTACCGACTGTCTATTTCTCTTCAGCCTGATTTGTAATGGAACCATAATCATCAGAACCCCATACAAAGTTGCCCACCGCCATAGGTGCGCGTGTATATGGTTCTGCTAATTATAGCTTAATGGTAAAATTCAAGAGTCTTCGTTTTGGCGCGCTAATTCCAGGAATATGTCTGCAGAAAATATTTGCTGCGTCGAATATATCCAGTATGAGAACTCGGTAAGGGTTAATATATTATTAAAAAATAGGGTAAACAATCATATATTAATTAATATCGATTAATTACCAGGAAGCTAGCCCATTTAAAGAATCAAAGAGATTCAGAAACAGTATCTCAGGGGATTAAAGTACATTTTTATATATGACGTTGACCACTAACGTGGATATTCAATGTGCTAGAAATAGATCACATCTTGTGTCTAATAAGACCTAAATTGTTCTCAACATGAAATATAGCGTGATATCAAAACATAAGCGGGCAAGACATTTAAGATCACCCCAAAAAATTATTATTAAACAGGGACCGGTTTCAAAATTGAACAATCTTACCGACTGTCTATTTCTCTTCAGCCTGATTTGTAATGCAACCATAATCATCAGAACCCCATACAAAGTTGAAGTATATATGCATTTATGTGTGTGTGTGTGCATTTATGTGTATATGTGTGTGTGAATCTATTTGGATGTGTGTATGTGTGTATATTTGCGTGTATACGCATGTATATATTTATATGTTCATATATGTCTGTAAATATCTCTGGACTCATTTTAAAACACATTCTGATCTTATGGCCATATGTTTTCTGTTCTGGTCTGTCTATTATCTATCAACACTCTTTTCAACCCTTCCCTCCCACCTCCATTGTTTTATCAGCACTCTCACACATACGCACAAAGTATAGCTCCTACTTCTTCTACCCCAACCTGCTCACTCCGGCCAAATCTAATCTTGAAAAGCCTTAATGATTCTCTGAATTGTGTTGATATCTTGTTCTCAATGCATTTCTTTTCCCTCTTCTCTCCTTCACTCTTCGTCTCTCCCTTATCATATATGGATGTGCGAGAATATACATGTACATGCGTGTATGTGTGTTTATATCTCGTCTGACTATACATTTTTACTGATTGAGCTCTACGCATGCGTATAATCATCAGTAATCACATTTTGTAAAATTAAACTTCTTTAAATTTTGGGACGAGTCCATGGACGTCAGCCCCGACATGTGTGTTTTCATTGGTACTCCGCTTCTTGTGTATATGTAAAATTGTGTTTTCTCAAATAACTTGCACTTAATGTTTGAGGCTCCGATGAAGCTAAAGGGTATTACTGGGGCATTCAACTGCAGATCCAACGTATGTTAGCGGAAACAACTGCAAGTAAATAAAGTTCATTAGACAATAGATTATTACTTTGTAATCTCATTCTCTTGTATATACATACATGCACATGCACACGTACACGCGCACACAAACATACGCCCACGTACATATAAATACATATTCACACATACCATAGTAAGCACATAAAATTGAATCAATGTGGAAAAATGGTACTCGAATACCGGAAGTAGAGTAATACGCTTTATTAATAAAGCTGTAAAGATATCACAGTAACTGTTACTCAGAGTTTCACGTTCCCGTCCGTCAGAAAGTTTTGGTCGTCAAACGAACAGGAACGTTAAACTCTGAGTAACAACTTTTGTGATGTCTCTGCACAACATTCCTCCATGGCAAGATTTAATTTGTGTATACAAATTTAATTTGCGGTCGATGAGAAGAGCTGTTTTAACGATGCGTCCTGCCTAGCTCTTCGAAACACCGGTGTTAAAAAGGAGGTAGCTGATGAAGTAGAATGTTCTGTATGTGGCTTGTGTGTTTTCTCGTCCCTGTTTTGTTTGCAATGTCCTGTACCCAGATATGCACCTATACATACAGGTGGATGTCGGTATGCACATACCTGTACGTATATATGCATATACTCATTTACTATTTGTTTATATATATATATATATATATATGTGTGTGTGTGTGTGTGTGTGTGTGTGTGTGTGTGTGTGCGTGTGTGTATGTGTGTGTGGGTGTGCGTGTGTGTATGTGTGTGTGTGTGTGTGAGTAAAAATAAATACAAAAAAAGGGTTTTGTATGATCGTGTATAGAGGAATATATTATTTTATTTAAAAGAGTTCTAACTCTGTTTTTTTAATGTTTTCGTTGAAGAGTTACACAAGATTTAGAAAGTCTGTATATAAGAGGTTGAGGCGTTGAGGCAGATCTAAGTCACATGTGCAGTTGAGGCTTCTATGCCGGGCCGGGCTACTTGATACAGATGGTTTCTCGCAGGTGTCGAATTCTGGCTGTTATTTCGTGGTGAACAATTCACACAAATAGGGTTGAGAAGCTGCGGTTGCTTGTGTACGTGGCGCTAAGCATTTCGCCCGGCGTACTAACGTTTCTGCCACGCCGGGCGAAATGCTTAGCGCCACGTACACAAGCAACCGCAGCTTCTCAACCCTATTTGTGTGAATTGTTCACCACGAAATAACAGCCAGAATCCGACACCTGCGAGAAACCATCTGTATCAAGTAGCCCGGCCCGGCATAGAAGCCTCAACTGCTCGACATGTGACTTAGCACTTCCTCAACGCCTCAACCTCTTATATACAGACTTTCTAAATCTTGTATAACTCTTCAACGAAAACATAAAAAACAGACTTAGTCGCAACTCTTTTAAATAAAATAATATATATATATATTGTACGAAACAATAACACTGATATAATTTGCAATTACACTCTGTTATCTTTGCCGTAAACAAATACAACGCATCGGATAGATATATAAAGTATATATACATGCATACATACATACATACATACATACATACATACATGCATACATACATACATACATACGTACGTACAATGATCGGTTTTCTTTTCGTAAACGACGAATAAGAGTTCAGTAAAATAATGCATCAATCATGTTCTATGGACACGAATGTGTACCTTGAGGCCTGCTTATGCCTTGCAAATTTTTGGCAAATGGAAAAAGTTGATGACTCACTTTGCCTGAGAGCGAAACCACACATTGGTTTGTGGAGTGGATGCTAAGGCATTCTTTGCACCGGTCCACCAATCCACAGTGATAGGTAAGTTCTCCATCTAGAGGTGCAGCGTTTTCCCATCATGCTGTTATACTTGCATGAATTTGATCTCCATGTTGGAATCGACTTTGTCCTAATCTTTGAAATGAAGAGAAGCAGGCATAGCCTAACATAATTCAACAATTGAGCCGTTTCATACGCAAAGACTGCATCTTATATCAAAATACATAAAAGAGAAGGTGGCGTTCTAGAATGTAATAACTCAACAGACTGGGTTATTAAGATTCTAATATAGTCATACTTTTACAAAGTGGATTTTGATGAAAGGTTATTCTAATTTAATAATGAATTTGAAGCGTGTAGGCAGCTGTCGCAGAACAACGCACATATAGACGGTGACACACACATATACACACAACTGCACAAACGCAACTTCACACACACACAGCTACGTGCACATATCATTATGTTTGGGTAGTATTCAAAGACACAAAAGTATATTTAACATTTGCATTTTGCTGAGTTCTCAAGGCCAGATATACATAAAGGAGAAGCAATTGAGATTTTTCAAAGAAAATATATAACCTGCTATTAGTAGTACAAACATGCTATGACTTCATTTGAGTTCGAAAACAATTTTTCACTTCATATTTTTTTCTATTTTCCTAGAAGCTACCTTTAAATGAATTAAATATTTTCCTTTGTTATCTTACAACATTTTCAAATATGGTTTTATAAATGGAATTGCACTCATTACACAAGCAAAATGAAATATTTGAAACAATGGAATATTGAACTATTCCTTAGAACAACCATCATATTTGGTAAGAATGAATATAACGTATCACACATGAAGCAATGTGTGATTGGCATATATTTTAATTATCCAGAGAAAACGAAAAGCAAAGTAAGTATTACACTTGTAAGAAGTGCCGGAAAGTTTAAGCTGATGTATTCTGTGGAGGTTTAAAATGAAAAAATATAAAAGAACGCAACACAGTAATATGTTGCTGCATAATTGCTTTTACAATTTAATGTTTTTCTGGGAAACATATAACTGTTAACCTTATTTATTTTTCTCATCTTGGTGGTCATCAATGTAGAATGAAGTATTAATGAAGAGGAGATAAGCTATACGTGAAACACTTGTATATGTCTCACCTTTCCTCCTTTTTAATACACACCCATATATGTATATATAAGCATAAGTGCTCACACACAAAGACATCCACATACAATCACAAACGCACAGACAGACGCACACACAGACGCACACACACACATACACATATGTATATTTATATATATACGAGCAACAAAAAAATAATTGGGAAGCCTGGTAGGAAGTTACCTAGAGCAAAGTGAGAGGTGTTACAGTAAAAAAACCGGAGTAAATAATTGTGACTAATACACTAATTAAGAAATTCCCAATGTGTGTGTATGTGTGTGTATGTGTGTGTGTATGTGTATGTGTGTGTGGGTATGTAGGTGTGTATTCAAACACACACATGTAAGATAAATATTTATATATATTTTCATTTATCTGTGTATAAATGTATGTGTGTGCGTGTATATGAATGTATGTGTGCGTGTATACATGTATATGTGTATGTGTAAATGTAATTCTGTATGTATGGGGTGGGGTACATGATGTATGCATGTTTTTATATCCCTAGATATTTGAATTCTTAAATCTACACATTATCTATGTGTTAAATGAAAATTCATAATAATCGACACAAAAATTGCATCTCAAAACAATTAAGTGTTGACAAGAAGCAGGAAGAAGAAGAAGAAGAAGAAGAAGAAGAAGAAGAAGAAGAAGAAGAAGAAGAAGAAGAAGAAGAAGAAGAAGAAGAAGAAGAAGAAGAAGAAGAATCACAGCATCAAATATTATTACGGCAACATGAGTAAAAATAACCTTAATAGACGCGAATCAAGAGATAAATTGATGCAAATTAGTGGAGAAAAGCAATGAATCCATCAAATATAAATGAACCTTAAATGATACCTTTATGGCTGAAGATGTCAATTTACAACCGGTTCTCTGGAGAGATCGTACCGATTTTTAACACCACACTGAAGGAAATGTTCAACACTTCATCGAAATTAATGGCATTCGTTCAAAGTAATTTTCCAAGGCTTCGTGCCAGTAAGTTAGTCCAAACAGATATTTAGAGAACTGATGTAAGTATTACAGCCTTTCTCTCTGCTTGAAAAATAAGGAAAGATTTAACTCTTCATCCAATAATGCGTTAGTCCTTATTTTCATGCCAATATATTTTTCAATAATGACCATTGGGAAGACATTTACAGCAAACTATATAAATCAGAAGTGTATATATATTTGCATACAAAAGCAAACCTAACAACACACGTGCGCGTGCATTGAACTCATTATGCTTGAATGTATATATAGTGCATGTATCTCTCTCTCTCTCTCACACTCTATCTCTGTATATATACATATATATATATATATATATATATATATATATATATATATATATATATATATATATTAAGTATATATATATATATATATATATATATATATATTAAGTATATGATTTAACGTATTAAACACAGTTCAATAAATTCTTCCATATTTATGTAATGGATGAGATTAGATGTTAAAATGGATTATAGTTTGTATTTCTCATGTTGCTATACAATTTGTATTATACAAAAAGACTCAGATTTTCATGAGAGAATATCGTAATTGTCATATTTGAACTTGTCAGAGGCTGGTATAAAAACAAAGAAAGAACGTCGGAAGTACATTATCGTATTGGATTAATGTATTCGGTCTCGCAGTCATGCCTATTTGAATCAAGACTAAGAAATATATAAGTGGGCGCTAATATATGTAATATTATAAGCTGACATTCTCTCTATGAATTCCTATATGTGTGTCTATTTAGATCTCCTTAAATTAATTATATTACTGGAGTGTCTGTATTTGTATGTACGACGAGGAATCCAAATAAGGATGTGAATGAATTTTCAAATAAAAGTTTAGTTTTGCTTAAATGTCACAAGATCTCAAAAGGCGAAGTCGAGCTCGGCAGAAATTGAACTCCACGGACGAAACACTGCTAAGCATTCAGCCCGGCGTGCTAACGGTTCTGCCAACTCACCACCGATTTTCTGTTCTTTCCACATAGTGATAGACATTTCAGATTGAATAACTTACGAGCCACGAATAGGTAATTTTCTTGAGCGTGTGACAAGAAAATGTGTGGTATTAATGGAAAACAGATTTTGGGTTCAAATCTTGCCAGGCTAGACCTTGCCGTTATTTATTTTCTAATTCATAACAATGTGCTTGAATCAAGAATTGATGACGATTTTAAGTATTTCTGCATATTAAATAAGCAACTGAAAACTTTCTGTGTCAAGATTTTGAAGGAAATAGAAAATTTAACGTAGATCTATAGCCTGCGAACTATTATACAGATTAGAAAGGAAAGAAATGCACGTCAATGATATACGGAACTCAGGATTTCACACTTTCATAAAGGAAAAGGTGACTGACTGAATTTCAAGCGAAATATGGATTATAAGACTTGTTGCATCAGGTAATTAATCTAAATTTAGCGCTAGAGAACCAGCGACCGATGTATAAAAAATACAAGTGGAGACATGTTATTGTTTATTAATTAAAATTATTGGCTGAGTCTAAATTGATGCTTAATTGCTCCTTAGTTATACTTAAATATTATGGCAGAGAGCTGGCAGAATCGTTAGCATGCCGGGATAAATACTTAACGGTATTTCGTCTGTCTTTACGATCTGAGTTCAAATTCCGCCAAGGTCGACTTTGCCTTTCATCCTTTCGGAGTCGATAAATATAGTACCACTTGCATACTGCGGTCGATCAGATCGACTGGCTCCCCCCCCCCCAAAAAAAAAATTTCGGACCTTGTGCCTAGAGTAGAAGAGAATACTTAAATATTATCAAATGTCATCAGGGGCGAAACGTATGTATTTATTGTGCTTCTACTTAACGATTTTAAACTTTGTTAGAATGCTAGATTGAGGTATTCTTCACATTTTATCCGCTAGGAATGTAATGCATTTGAAACCAAGAAACCCATACGTATGCACAGAACATGTAGGCCATAAGCTATGTTTTACCTAAGCATATGATTCTTCTGGCTAGGCAATTAATTTATATCGAAATTCCCGAGAATTTCGCTCACGCGAATTAACCAAAATGATTGTAAAAATATCACTATTAGGGCATTAAACAATTAATAATAAAACCATTGTCAAAAATATAATGTATGCAGTTTAATTATGGGGGAAAAGAATTCCACACCGTTTCACCATGGAAATAACTTTTCACATATAAATTATATAAATATGGTGGAGGCGCAAATGCCCAGTGATTCGGGTAGTGGACTCGCGGTCGTAGGATCGCGGTTTTGATACCGAGACTGGCCGTTGTAAGTGTTTATTGAACGAACACAACCAAAAGATCCACGAGGCTCCGGCAAGGGATGGTGGCGAATCCTTCGGTACTCTTTCATTACAAATTTCTCTCACTCTTTCTTCCTGTTTGTGTTGTACCTATATTTCAAAAGGCCAGCCTTGTCACACACTGTATCACGCTGAATGTTCCCGAAAACTACATTAAGTGTAGACGTGTCCGTGGAGTGCTCTGCAACTTGCACGTAAATTTTGCGAGCAGACTGTTCCGTTGATCAGATCAACTGGAACCCTCGTCGTCGTAACCGACGGAGTGCCGCGACATAAAAATGCAACGTGAACTATAGAAGCTATAGAGCAGAGAGACAAAACCGTTCTTAATTAAATCGTATCAATACATCATTGTATTAACTAAGTACATACATAGAATGCCAAGCATATTACCAATTTATAAAACCCTCTTAAATGCGCGTTTCTTTAGCATCCTGCTCTGTAGGTAAGTTGTTCCTCAAAATCTTAGTATGAAATTTCATTTTACAAAATTTTAAAACCACGCAAAACTTTTTTTCAAGATTATTTCACAAATCAGTTCATTTACTTAGTGCAAATCTGTTGTGATTTACACACACACAATAAGAGAGTATGCATCTGAATATGTCTTACTGCCTGCGTTAAGAAAATCTTGCTAAATGTTAAAATAATTGAATAAAACAATACTGCAAATCTCCCCTGTTTGAAATGCTAATCTCCCCTGTTTGCAGACTTAAGGACACAAAATGCTTGCGTCATGTAGCCAACTACAAACGGTGCTTCTTGCGGCTAAATAGCAATAGCATTCTTCCCTTTCCTGCGACTGCCACAAATGTTTGAATTTCTTTCACTATACATAACTATAATCACCCCAGATTTATGTTGCTAAAATGACGGGATAGAATACAATGCACCGAAAGAGAAAAAGCAGAAATTACGAAACGTATACTAGAGAAAACACTTTGAAAATGTAATAACGATGCCAAAATGAATTAGGTAAAATAGTGATGCAGAGAGATATAAAACCTATTGAAAAGTGGGGAAGATTTTAACACGAAATATAAAGAAGAACAGGAAAACACTACATAATTGTTCGATTTATTTGTAATTATAAAATATACACATTAACTACATGATTCCTATCCACAGAAAAAAATAATAATTGGTAGAATAGCTAAATGTTATTACTTTAACTACTTAGGTAAAACAGTATTACCGTAGTATTTAAAGCAAGATTTAATTCTGGCATATCAGCCACCGAACTAAGAACACATTAGATCTGACTTGTTCTTGCTTTAGGGGAAAAGATATATAGATATTCCTTACATTACGCAACTCACAGATAAACAGAAACGCGTGAGAAGTATACACATAGACAAAAAAAAACATGCATATACATATACATGTGTGTGTGTGTGTGTGTGTGTGTGTGTGTGTGTGTGTGCGCTCGTGTGCATGTGTGTGTGCGTGCATGTGTACGCATATATGTGTGCTTATTCGTTAATGCGTGATAAATTTACCAAAGCAGCTTCGCATAAAGCAGAATTGAAATGTGAACAAATACATTTCTTTATCTCAAACTAAATAAGTAATGGCGCCTCGGATCATATCACCTCAGTATTTTGCCGAGGATATTCTGACAATTAAAGCAAATTATTACATCAGCAACCAATGCTCCGCTAGCAGCTTTACACATACACACTGAAAATGATACACATACACTAATACATAAACTATAATCACGCACACACACACCCACACACACACACACACACACACACACACACACACACACACACACACATGCACAGATGTATATGTAGATGCACACATATATAGGGCTTTATATGTATGTATGAGAGTGCGTGTTCGTATGTCTTTGCATGTACATATAGATTCGCGTAAAGAAGAAAGGAACTCTCAGCACGCGCAGGGGAGATTAAATATTTATTTTAACAGTTTGTCTCGAAAATCTTACAGTTAACATTTTCTCAAACGCAAACAAGAGCACGTGCGATTATCAGAACACTTTCTCTTGTATCAGAATCCAGCAACAGGAAGATGATACGAGTTGCTTATTATATTTTGTGTCTGCCAAATTTAAGCAACTCATTTCTATTACACGATTAATATATATATATATATATATATATATATATATATATATATATATATATATATATATATATATTAACGATCTCTATCGGGACCTGCTCTACGTGTGTTACGAAGTTTGTTATAGGCCATATATTTAAAACAATATATGTTTCTGGATTAATCTAATATAATCATTTGGGTTCGATTAATTATATACGTAACCTGTATATCTGTCTATAGTTCGCTGGCAACATTTCTATTCGTCTATAGTTCCTGTGTATAAAATTTTAATATTGACCCGACCCGGGGCCTTATCATTTAAATGCTTGATTCGCCTGAATCATAACATATATATATATATATATATATATATATATATATATATATATATATATATATATATATATATATATATAGAGAGAGAGAGAGAGAGAGAGAGAGAGAGAGAGAGATAGAGATAGACAGACAGATAGACAGATAGATAGATAGATAGATAGATAGATAGATAGATAGATATGTTTCGTTATTAGCCACACAGGGCTCAACATAGAGGGGACAAAATACAAATGTAGAGTTTTTCCTTTCGATGGGGACGAAAATAAAGTAAAAAATTAAAATGGGGATAACGATAAAAAGGCATCGAGAAAACGTTTGGGGTATGTAAAAAAAAAAAAAAATGAAAATATTACAAAAAATTCCCACTAAATGGGGAGGTTATCCGTGGAAAGAAAAACCTACGGAAAAGACCAAGGTAACCTCGGTCCTTAGTGTCACAATTTGTTACATAAAATTTCTTTTCTTTATGCAAGAAACGTAAGAATGATGGTCAAGGTGGCTTCGTCATTTATACGTGCCATTCTTGCTACATATATCCATCTTTTTTCGAAACATTTGCTAGACAACACTTGCCTCTCTACTCTCACCTTCCTTTTCAAGTGATACTTGAAAAGGTTGACGAGAGATTGACCAGAGAGGAAAGTATTTGTCTCTAATCCTTTCAGACGCGTCCACCAGATGCATTCATTCGCCATAGCCACAAGTACGATAAATACAGCACTTCCTTCCCGTTTAAAGGAAGGAGGCGTGACGATATTGACGATAGACTCGGTTGATAAACCGACTCGTCCCACACGTGACAGCAGTCGTTCGACATAAGCCCACAGCTCCGAAATGGTTGGACACTGCACGAGTGCGTGCAGAACGCATTTCGCGAGCCGTGTCTATAGAGCTTATCTCGAACGGGTAGCGCTTCTCGGTAGCACTGCCAGGCCAGGGATCTCTGAAAATTGTCCATAGGTCCCGGCCCGAACGTCGTCCTGAACAGGCGGGTCAGGTATTCCTCGTCGACGCACAGGTTCGCCCCGAGATCGTCGTCGTACCTGCCCTCCACTAATCCCCTATAGAATGACTTCGTTGTGATGCAGCCGCTCAAGGTCGACCCGGGACGGCAAAGTTGTTGCAGAACAACGCGACACTCACTTTGTGTGTTTATGTACCCCGTAACATAACGGTTCAGCAAAAGAAGGTGATATAATGTGTACCAAGCATGTAAATAAGTCATTTAGTCGATTTGTTCGACTAAACCCTTCAGGGCAGCGCTGAAACGACTGAAACAAGTGAGAGATCTTGAAATGTATTTTCCTTAAAGATCCCTTAATTGTTAAGCTGTGTATGATCTTACATACTACGTTAATATGTGACGTTGTCTCGCATCGGCTCAAACACATTTTCAGAAGAATTTTTGACCCATTTCTCTGTGTAAACTGTATTTTCTAGCGTACGTGTGCTTCAGATATTTATGCAAAAACGCATGTGTGCATTCTATGGCCCGACTTCTCTACATTGTGATAAAGGCAGTAATTAAATAGGCCTGAATATCAAACTATGACCATGTTTTTATATATGCATGTTCTTTAGTTTTATTTCTCAAAGAGATTTCGTACCAAAGCTGAAAGAAACAATTTCCAATCTAGAAACAAATAATTTTCGTTGCAATTAAGACATCATCTCTAAAGTCCTGGATGTGCGTAATATTTCTGTGATTTTTTTTGTCTTATCTTTTATCTTTATGTACTATCTATTACTTGTTTCAGACATTAAACTACGGCCATGCTGGGGTACCGCCTTGAAGGAAAAACTTTAGTCGAATAAATCGATCCCCCGATTTTTTTTTTTTTTTTAGAAGTGGTACTTATTTTTTCGGTCTCTTTTGCCGAATCGCAAGGTTACGGGGACACAAACACACCAACACCATTTATCAAACGTTGCTGGAGGCGGGGGACAAAGACACGCACATACATATATACACATAGAATATATACGACGGGCTTCTTTCAGTTTCGCTCTACCAAATCCACTGATAAGGCTTACCTTGAAGCTATATTAGAAAACATTCGTCCAAGTTTCCACGCAGTGGGACTGAACCGGGAGCCATTTCGTTGGGAAGCGCAATGTGCGTCTGTATAAATGTATGTATACGTGTATATAACTATCTGTATAGTTCATAGATGAGAATCAGCTACCGTCCGTATAGAATACACTTCGTAGAACTCGAGAGATTTAAACTTGAGCGGAAAGAGAAATAAATGTAGGGACAAGCAAGTTACACAGATCAGTCAAAGAAGAACATTAAATACATGAAATATTTAAATACAAAACGTATATATATGTTTACATACAAAAATGTCCTGACATACACAGAATAGAAATGATATCGAGAACTAAATGGGTTTGAAGAAATAGATGTTGGGTTTGTATTACGTTTTATCACCTCCTTTAATTCTCGATATCATCGGTATTCTGTATAAATCGAACCTATTTGTAAGTCAACACATATATCACTTTACTCTCTTTTTTCTCTCTTACTTGTTTCATTCATTTGACTGCGGCCATGCTGGAGCACTGCCTTTAGTCGAGCATATCGACCCTAAGACTTATTCTTTGTAAGCCTAGTATTTATTCTATCGGTCCCTTTTGCCGAACCGCTAAGTTACGGGGACGGAAACACACCAGCATCGGTTGTCAAGCGATGTTTGGGGGGGGGGACACAAACACAAACACATATATATATATACATATACATATATACGTCGGGCTTCTTTCAGTTTCCGTCTACCAAATCCACTTACAATGTTTTGGTCGGCCCGAAGCTATAGTCCAATGTGAAACGCAGTGGGACTGAACCCGGAACCATGTGGTTGGTAAGCAAGCTTCTTACCACACAGCCACTCCTATCTTTTATGTGCTTCGTGTATTTAATATACTTTATGTATTGACCTGTCTAACTTCCTTATTCTTACATATATCTATTTATGTGCACACTTAAGAGGAAGCGGGAATGTCATTTCATGAACGCTAAAATCAGCTATATTTTCCATATTTCCAGTACCATTAACGGTATGTGCTTATGTATGTATCTATTTATTCTAAAGTAAATCATAATGACGCGCTATGCATACACATTTTCATATGTATACAATGTATGATTATTTTCTATGCACATGAGTGAACTAAGCATATCTAGTGTATTTATGTATATGTGCATGTGTGCTTATTTCTATATTTGTTCCTGTATTTGATGTCATTCCACTGCAATTTGTGTGATAAGAATATATCGTATTTCTGTCAACATCTCCGTATGCAATTGACATTTTTATTAACTTAGATTTACAAAAACAGGCAGGATAACTCACAATTTTCCTAAGAACTAGGATATATTATCTACTCCATAAAATACATGGCATAAAATTAATTTAGTATATTTTACATACATCCTTCCATACATGTCTATACGTGAGGGTAAACGCTGTTACATATATATATATATATATATATATATACCTCTCTTTCTTTGAAATAGTATAAACAGTTACTGTGAGGACGAGTATTCTTTACTAACCGACAAACAAACCGAAAAAGGAACGGCACGTACTCAAGTATTCTAGTAGAAATCTCATTACCAGCAAGAACGCAGCACTTGCAATGCCTAACCCAAAATACTGATGATGTAATCAAGTATATGTTATAAAAATATGGCACACTACAAACGTCCATAATGAAACACATGAACAAGAAATGATTGACTTTAGAAGAAGCAATTCTGTCCCATAATTTAACATCGAGGAAAAGTCGTAGCATGTCGGACTGGAATGATAACGAAGACAATTCTCAAAAGTTTAGAAAGCGGTTCCAGGTTATATTAGATTCAGATTTAAAATCACTATGAATATCAAATGAGGGCTTCATGTTCTTAGAAAAACCAAATATTTTGTTACAACAGTCAGACACGCACCAAGAAGAACACAACCGAAACGGCATAAAAGAGACATATATCAAAAAAGCAAAAGTTTAAATATATAACGCTAAGCACAAACAAGCAAGAGAATTAACAACTGCCATCCACAACAAAGATATAACGGAATGCGTAAGAAATGGACAAATGAACACAACAGTCAAACTACTATAAAGGAAATTTATTAGAAGACCTTTCATGAAGGAAAATCGAACATGGAAAATATGAATAAGCATTAAGGATAATCCGAGAAGATATCTGTTCGAAATTCAGACAAACAACTATATAACAGTTAAACATTCGTCATATGGTTGTATAATAGTCACACCATAAACCGTTGACACATTTGGACATGGTATTGTTCTACCCATCAGTTCTCCTAACAGATTTCTTTTTCTGTTAGGTGAGTCATCATCCATATCGATAAAGTGATATGTGTAACTGCATCAAGAAACGTCTCTCCTGTATGTCATAAATATTCATGGCTAATGAAAGTAAACGTGGTTTACTAAGAAAACATATAGAATTAAGTAAACTCAGTTTCAAGCATAAGTATTAAAGCTATTTATACTCCTAAATCTTAGCAGCATATATATCTGCAAAATTAGTAATAGGATTGTACATGGACGATGGCCCTGCAATTTTTTGAAATATGGATGCATATATGATTAGTACATTTATAAGAAATCTTCTTAGCCTTACATCTCAAAATAAGCATCTACGCACTTTTGCTCATCATGACTTTCTTCAGTAAAAACTCTAAAGTCACCAACAAGAAAACAAAGCAGTTGATGTTCAAAGAAAATGGCCACAAAATTATATACGCATTCTTTCCTTAACATAAAGATGTAGAATTGTACGTATACTATATTTAAACGAAACCGCATTGAGTTTGTTCTTAGCTTCGTGTAAGTCCAACACTACATTATAATGACCTACACTTCACAAACTCTCGAAACCGAAGCATCAAATTGAAACTTTCATATAAAATGCGTTTTATAATTTACAGAGTCACATGACTTTTCGTAAGACTCTTTAAATCTTTTGAAATCGTAGTGTAAAATAGCTTGCTAAAACCGATCACAGAAGTTTCATAGAAGTATCTCATCATAGAAGTTTTAAGCCAAAGAAAACCGTTTTGCATCATATTGTGCACTGTACTAACCTACCGAGGGTAATGATATAAGCAATACAACTAAAACAACATAAAACTTTATACTTCAACCTGACATAATATTTGTTACTGAGTGTCTTCATAGAAGGAATTACCACCTAATTACCTAATTATATCATGATACTGCAGGAAAAATATTATTATAATTGTAATCAAAATTCAACTGTTTTCAATACAGTGTGCGTGTACATTTTGTGAACGGAAACTGAAGCTGAGAGTTTCTATTGCAGCTCGATTTTTCCCGCCGCCTGTGTGGTGAAACGAGAGGCGTGAGAGAAAAACCTAAGCATCTGTTTTATTGAAACAAAAAGACTATAAAGACTATATCATCTACAAGGTGTTTTCATCACTCATTCTTCATTCGTTCCACATTAATAACGTACGTATAGTGTATGTGTATATATATATATACATATATATATATGTGTGTGTGTGTGTGTGTGTGTGTGTGTGTGTGTGTGTGTGTGTGTATGTGTGTGTGTCTGTGTGCGTGTGTGTGTGTGTGTGTGTATTCAGAGAGAGAGAGAAAGAAGTAGTGCGAGTCACGTCTAATTCAATGTGATACTTTCGTTGTGTAAATTCACAGTCGGAGGCATACTTAATTGGCTACAACAAAAAAAATATAGAATAGCTATCTAAAACAAACATAGTATTAGATTCACTAAGCTTGTATAGAAAA
>NC_142939.1:25646482-25673982 GCF_046866305.1 Octopus bimaculoides
AGAAAGCAAACAAAAATATTCAATAAAATTAATGTATAAGAAAACACATAACGACTGTATTTTTTTTTTAAATAACATATTTTTTTACAATTTACCACAAATGTCATGCGTACTTTTATTGATTGGATGTCAGTAGTAAGCGGCTAATAGTTTGTATTTATACGTATTTATGGTTTACTCATCCATAAGATTTACAATTCAAAAACATAATTGTGTTTTTTTTTTTTTGGCTCCTCATTTTATCAAATAATTCAAGGCAGTCAGAAAACAACAGAAAAAAAGTAGTTATGCTTAATGGTTTTTATGATAGGCAACACGTGTCAAACTTTGGGCGAAGATGATATTAATTGTAATAGACTGCAGGATATAAAAGCGTAATTTATTTTAACAAGCCTTGGATACGAAAAGGAAATGCAACCGTCGTCTTAAATATTGGAAATAGCGCATAAACGTTTGCAATTAAAGGCAGTGATTTGTAAGTTTATATATACATGTGTGTGTGTATGTGTGTGTGTAAATACATATAATTATGTGTGTGTATGTTTAGATGTAGCTGTGTGATAAATAACTCGATACCCAACCATATGGTTCAGGGTTCAATCCCGCTGCATGGCATATTGGACGAATGTTGTCTACTATATCCTCCGACCGATCAAAGAATTGTTGGTGGATTTGGTAGAAGGAACCTGAAAGAAGCCCGTGATATACATATCTATACCTATATATTTACTTATATAGGTGTGTGTGTATGTGTGTATACCTAGGTGTGTGTGTATGCACGCGCGTTTGTGCGTATGCATGTGTGTGTACATACAAACACGCACACATACATACGAACAAACATATTTAAAAGGCATTTTACCTCGCCTAACGTTTCCAGTACTAGATATACGATCATAAGGTCGATTGTTCAGTTTTTGCACCGCGTTTCCCTTGTGACCTTAAGGAAGTTACATGTATGATGCCCCAGGCACTCAGCCAAAATGCGAATCAGACACAATGGTGTTACAGCACCCTACTCTCACTGACTATCATTTTATCTGTATCTTGTTAGTCTATGTCTGTCTTGCTTTCTCCCTATCTCTGTCTCAGTCTGTCTCTTTCTCTCTCGCTCTCTCTTTTTCTGTTGGCCTCTCTCTCACTCACTCTATATGCGTCCTTAGTACTTCTTAATGTTCATATAACTATAGAGATACATATTTTCCACAGCCTCTGTCACTCAATGACTTCGTTATGGTAATTTGCTATTTTCTCTGTGCCTCTCGTATTGATTATCCATCATTTGGGACAATTAATCCAATTACCTGGCACTTTCTACACTCTTTGTCTACCACTACTACATGAAGCCTTCTAGCTTCTATTACTCTATCAGTGTGAATGTTAAAATCCCACAACGTCTTATATTTCTTACTTTCTAACATTTTACTAAGTTCATATTCATACCACTTAGTATCGCCAAATCCTAGCTTTCTATGTAGTTTCCAGTGGCTTATTCTCCTTAGGTTTTCATGTCTTTTCTTGTATTCTTACTGTGACAGCATACTCCATTCACTAACCATGTGAGTAACACTTTCCCTCTTTGATTAACGTCATCTATATTAGGATTCTACCTGATAGTTGTCTTGGCTTTTAACGATATCGTTTTGAGTTGCTTACGTATATATATTTAGAAGTTGTCAGAGTTTGAAACGTTTTGTTATATAAACTTTGTCTAAGCCAGTAAAAACACACACGTTTGGTTGACTTTCCCTTTCACGCTACGTTGAGAATTGAATTTGTAAAAATGAATTTGAAATGTTATTTTGAAAGATACTTATTTTACGAAGACGTCGGATTCTTCAGAAAACAAATCTGTGGGGCAAACGTAGGATAGAAGTCGTGCATATCAGACTCTCTTTCATTTATCCTCTTGAAGACGAGGAAAGAGAAAGTTTTTCGAACACTCAAAGATGAAAGAAGGGAGAATGTATAACTGCTATTGCACAAAGAAACAGTAAAAATAACAGGAGCAAAAACAAAAGCAGTGTCCAGCATCTACAGAAGCATGCACAGCCGCATTATCGACGGTAGGTAAACAGCGGAGGCGATAAGATGTTTGCATTGCTGTAATTTTCAAGTTAAAATCTTCTACCTGTGTTACTGCAACAAACAACAGTAACACAAACACCAATGACATTAAACAAAAGAAGCAACAACAGTGGTATACGTATAAATGACAAACCCGATAGTAGCAACGCTGGCAATAGCGGCAGTGATGGCGTCAAGAATGCCGGTGGTATAATAAGTGCAACGGGAAAGGCGGCAGCAATAAATTTGTCAAGACCACCAATGCAACAACAACTATAAAATAGTAAGACTTCTGTCACTGCAGTAGTCTCCGAAATGGTACCATGTAGTTCCGAGTTCAAGGTAACTCAGCAAAATTAGAACATTAGAAAAATATAGAATAGAAAGTCAGATCATGCATTCTGAACTGCAACTAAATATGGATGCATGAGTTTAAAAATTATTTGCTTAGGCCAACAAGGGAACCAAAACATTTCTAAATGCTTGCGATTTTAGACGAAGTGGTAATGAAGGATCTGGCTGTTGTCTTTCCTGTTTTAATTCCAGATGTGAAAAACTGCGTGCTTCTGTGCACCTCTATCCCCCGAAATATACTCTTCATGCGATATATCTTAAAGAGTGTAGAGAAATGAGATATCGACAATGGGATAGTAATTTGTTTTAGTGGAAAGCTTCCGATAACGTCGACAAAGATAGCAGTTTTAATGTGGCGAGATTTGCGCCAATTTCAGGACCAGAATGAGATTACAGTATTGTACAACAGATTCTGATCGACGGATAGAATAATTGAACAGCTCTGACAAACTTTCGTAACCGTCAGGAATCTCCTTTCTCGGCGGCTACTCTGCACATAATGGCTTTGAAGCCGTTGTTGTGAAATCTAAACCTCTAAGGAGTATTCCTGAATGTACGGAAGCAGTAGAACGGTGTGGGCATTCGTGGAATAATCTCGGATACTACTAGAGATGAGTCGAATAGAATTCTTCTGCAGGAATATGAAACGGCAGTAGGTGAAAGTATGAAATGTTATCTGGGCTGCAGCTTGTCTATGGAAGTAAATATATGCTGTCTGATGGTATCCTAAGCAGTATATGTACAGACCGCTTAATTCACTTGGTGCATTTTCTTGTTCCGATTACTAAGTGGGGCAGAAAACAAGGTGGAAAGTCTTAACCAGAAGTGACCCCACAAACCAAGCTGAAAGATCGGACAAAGTTGGAGACTACCTACGTTTACTTACATTACTGTTTACTTCCTGAGCGTCGTCCTTTTTTAGGTAGGAGCGTCTACTCATAGGTTTTTTTATGGATTGGGTGCATTGTATTAGACAGTCTATTTGTTATCATCAGCATTTGTGTGATAAGTGAGGTATGTCGCAACAGCCGATATGCTGACGCGCTCAGACAGAGCAGCCTAAACTGTTCTAGACTGAGTAGTTATGACTGCCGCTAGTCTGGGATGATTTCCTACAACTTGTCCCTTGATGTAGGTAATATCAAAGGTCCAGCAGAAGATTGGGACGAGACCCTTGCACTTGGAAACCATCAAGCTCTAAGTACATACACTCAGATGGGTAATAGGATTACTGTAAGTATTGATCAAGCAATTTGTATCGAGCAATTGCATGGACGAACAACAGTGTCCTCGAATGAGGTCTATTATTTGACTAACAGGGAGGCATTCGTTCCGGGCGATTATCTGCTCCTTATCTTTGGAAACTATTGATGCGGTAGTTGTTCCGAGAGTTTTACTCTACTGAAACGGAAATGATGTCAGACGAGTCTGTTTGGATATTACTGATTTGTGGATATGTAGAACTGTTTCTGCATTAGACATGCCTCCAGAGAGACGGATCCTGCTATCAGCGAAGTGCATTGTCTTACCCCTCTATCTGTTATCAGCGAAGTTCATTGTCTTGCCGCACTCCTTAATAGGAATTTCAGTGTATCTCGTATTGATTCAAAGGCGGTGATATACAATATGTGGTGGGTGAAGTTTGAAATCTTGAGTCGAGTCCTCATAAACCCTCTCACGCTTCATTTAGAAACAGGGTAAGATAAAAGGGGCGGTGATTCAAATATATTTATTGAAAGCTGGATGAGAATTTTGAAAATGTTAAAAGTTGATGCAACAGCGTTCAGTATTAGTTTTCGGTTGAAGAGGGTGCCTTTCTTTTGTATCCAGGCTGTATCATGTAGACATAATGCGATTTCCATATTATTTATTTACATATTTTACATATCCGATTCTCTGCAAACTACAAAATATGAGGAGGGAATCAAAATGTTTCCGTATAAGATTTTAAATAATTTATACTCATTTACCTTTCTAAAAATGTTTTTAGATCCTTTATGTTACATGTTCATTTTTATTTCTATATTTTCTTTAATTTCAATTGGTATACAACAAATAATATTTGGCAGTGTATATAAAACTATTGTAAAAGTTATCGAATATTTTAAAATATCTTTTAATTTCTATTTAATTCATTCAGGGATGATCTGTAAATAGCTAATTTTAAATTAGAAACATGATGCAAGATGTAGTGAAATTTAAGCTTAATCGATTACAAACGTAAAACTAAACAAAAATAAAATAACGCAATATCCATCTCTACCTAAGAATTAAGGAAAATCAAGAATCGATTTTAAAAAAACTAAAGACAAAAGCAAAATAAACCGAATATAGTGGAATTGAAAGTGTATAGGTGTAAGAGTAGATTTTAGTGCCAGTGCGGGATGCATTGGACAAGGGTCTTCGACTAAAGCCTCGGTCAGACCAAAACCTTCTAAGGGGAATTGATTGACGGACACCAAAAGAAGTCCACTATATATATATATATATATATGTGTGTGTGTGTGTGTGTGTATGTTTGTGTATGTGTATATGTCTATGTGTGTGTATTTCTCTTTGTGTCCGTCCCTATGTCCTCCATTATCGCTTGGCAGCCGATGATGGTGTGTTGATGTCCCCGTAAACTAGCGGTTCGGGAAGAGAGCTCGATCGAATAACTACCAGATTAAAAAAAATACGTACGAGGTTCGACTAAGATTCTTCAAGGTGCGTTGCTCCAGCATGACCTCAGTCTACTGACTGAAAGAAATAAAATATAAAAGACAAACAATGTTAGATACACCAATCGGTTATTACTTTTCTTGATAATCTTGTCATTGTTCTTCTCTTAATTAATTATCATAATTAATCGTTGTATTTTATGACATATTTAGTTTACTGTATTCTATGAAATTACTCTTTCCACATTTTCCTCTCTCCATTGCTATATTTCGTTCTATTTTTTAGCGTTTTCTTCTTCAATAATATTTCTTCAGTTTTTCTTCTTATTTTATAGATTTCAAAAATCAAATGGAATTGTATTCCAGCAGGGTAAACAGAAGATTCAGAAAATAAATATTCATGAGTAATTTGTCGCTGTAGAAACAGAATAGAAGCGTGTGATTCATGGTTCAATCCTCCATAGAATATATTTTACAAGAAGAAATATTCGACGCCAAGTAAATTGGAAAGAAAGGGGACAATTTGAAGGACATTTAAATTTAGAATTCTTGTTTCTTTATTTTCCGCTAATGATTATTATTGTTATCCGTTTCAAAACAAGTGAAAGGCGTAGTGTGTGAAGCATATTTCGTGTGATCAAATATTTATTGTAATCAATTCAGAAACAATTTTTGGAATGTGTTGGAAAGTAGAGGAATCAATTAAACTTCCAGAATTTTAATTCTAAAACCTATTACAGCTGTGTGAATATAAAGGTGACAATGGCGGCGATTTTTTCCGAGTATGGCAATAGTAATAGTAACGGTAATAATAAAAACGATACACCAATACTAGTAATAATCGCAAAAAATAATATTGCTAATCCTAACAACAAAATATATGATACTACCAATATTGAGAAACACGATAAAATCAGTAATAATTAATAACTAAAACATTAAAATTAATAACAATGATGAAATAAAATAATATAAAAATTATGATATAAACATAGTACAATAATAAGAGCAAAACTAACAGAACCCCTGATATCGCTGCCTGGATAATAGCAATAAATAAACAGAAATGTTTTTTTTAGAGTCACGAATATTATTCTCTTTTTTTCTGGGGTGTGGGGGGGGGGAGTAATTAAACATTAAAGACGATAAAGCGACAAGGATGCAGATCGATTAGACAGAAAAGGGGAGATGTTTGAAGAAGATTAATTGAAAAATGTGCGAGTGCTAAAGAAAAAATGCTGAACTCAAAAGAATATGAGTTAAAAGATACCTAAAATGTTTTCGAAGAAGTTTAAATGCAATGAAAATTACAGAGGTTTGGCAATTAAATTGCTAACAAGAAATGTAAAACAATAATGAGAAATCTTAGGGTTTGGATGGAATAATTATGCTTTAAGATGCTTCCTGGGAACTTCCATCCAATAATACCAGATTCCAATTAACGGCAAAACAATAGAATGAGTGATGGAATGATATAATAGTAATGCCGCTACTGCTGCTGCTGATAATGATGATGATGATGATGATGATGATGGGGTGGAGTGTGGGTGATGGTGGGGTGGCGATGGTGGTGCTGGTAGTGATGATGATGATGATAATGATGATGAGGATGATAGTGATGTCTTCTGCAGACCACACGTGTGACGGATTGAAAGACGTTACAAGGAGAAATTTCCGAACCACGGGGTTCACACATTGTCAAGTAGTAGAAAAGAGGCATTAACAAGAACAGCAACAACAACAACAAAAATAATAACAATTTATAACAAACAAAAAACACTTCAGTTTTATTAGATTTTGTTTTATTTCAGTTCAGTATCAGATGTCTGTTTGGGTAGCCATTGCTTAGTATTGATAGTAAACCTCAACATTTCTTTTGTCATAAGATAGCGTTGAGTACACCTCCTGGCGAGAATGAAAATTATTGGACACTTTACGATTTCGAACAGTTTAATGCTTTTAAGAAAGAGTTCCGGTTTGAATTAATTGCTATGGTTTTGAAATCTGATAGTTTTGTGCTCCAAAGAATAATGTTTACCATTATTTTTTCTGCGCATATGGTATGCACGTACGAGAAAGAGAGCATATCTTCAGTGAAACAGAATGAAGCAGAGGGAGAAGGAAAGGCGTAAATTTCCGTTTCTTCAATAAATAAAATCTGTAACTAACAGAAATAACTTTCAACGAGGAATATTTTGGAAGGAGTGTTCTTTGTAGTATTTAGCATGAAAGTATTCCGTATGGATTTATTTGTAATATAAGTTGGTTTAATGATAAAAAAAATTGTTTCTACTAAGCCGTATCTATGATAACGCTTTCTATTTCTTAATGAAGCTTTTTCGGTTGTTTTACGACAATATTCCTATGCAGAAATGGATGAATTTATTCTCATGCATCTTGCATTTACCAGAATACCATAAACTCTCTCTTGGTGTAACAAGAAAGAACACGATTATCGGTGCAGACGTAGATGTGTAAGAAGAGGCTTGCTTCCCAAGCACATGGTCCCGGGTTCAGTCTCAATGCGTTTCATCTTGGGAAAGTGTTTTCTACTATAGCTTCGAGCAGATCAAACATTTGTATGTCAATTTAGGAGAAGGAAACAGAAAGAAGTTAAAATATATTCAGTTAAGAACGTAATAGAGTACAGTATAAAGCACGTCAGCCTTCAGATTTCACCCTTTGCTATCCTGTAGTAGTAGTAGTATACATACTTTCAGGTTTACGTTGAGGTTTCTGTCGTATGTGAATAGATAATTGATAAAGCTGGAGTCAACGACAAGGAGTACGGTTGGATATCAATTTTCAATCACTACAATTGTTTCTACGCAGGAGTGCAGATACTTGATTATGCAACTGCTTCCCTACATTATGAGATCTAGCTGCGTTTCTTCGGGAGATATGTAAATATTGTCTCTGTAAATTCAAATTCTCGGCATCAAGAGAACCCTCTCTTTCTGTCGTGGGCTGAAGTTAGCACTGAGTATATCAAAGTGTGTTGTTGCTGAAGGATCGTTTGTAAATTGCTTTGAATGTGTATATGTAGTGAGATGGTGATTCTGTTACTGTTAAAGTGCTTGCTGTTTTAAAGAAATTTGGATTTGATTTCTGTGTACTGTTGATTTCTTCTTCATGGTTGGTTACACATGTGATTGTCCTTAGCTGACCTTTACGAATCCGCCCACACATACACAGATATGGTCGTTGACATATACATCCATATACATACTAATGATCTAACACATACTACACACACACATGCACACAAAAATATACGAAAATGTAGTGCACTCACATACATACACATATACAAATATATACACATTTACGCTCCCATATACATATACATCTTTCAATCATATATGTATATATATATATAGGTCGGGTCGTTTACGCTACTGGTACCATGTAACTCAGTACTACCGGTCGTAAGGTCGGGTCGGCGGCGGCTAAGCCGGCTCCCCCAACAATTCCACTTCGTGAGGAGGGGATATATTGGACACCCTGCAGGACTAAAAACAAGATCTGTAAAAGGGCGCAAGACCATATACTCATACGTGGTAAATGGAAACTCTACATCATGCATACAATAAGTTTTGAAGTAATAAAAGTCCCTAACCGTATTGATGTGTTGAAATTAAGGGACTCTAAGGTGCAAGCGAATCTTAGAAATGCTATTGGAGAAGCGGAATTTGATGGAACTTGGGCAAAGTTTAAGACCACTATTTATAATGTTGTAGTTGGGGTTCTTGGTTTCAGAAATAGAAAACATCGGGACTAGTTTGATGAAAAGAATCTCACAGACCAATAAACTTCTTGAAGATAAAAGTAAGTTGCATCAAAAATACCTCGGTGCTCCAGATGTGATTAAAAAGCCCTTACTGCACTCTCTCAAAAGGATAAAATCATCACACCAAAGAAAGATACGACAAATGAAAAACAAACGGTGGTCGGATATGTCTGAAAAAATCCAGAAAGCGTATAACAGCAAAGATCTGAAAACAGTGTATCACTTGATCGGACAAGTGTTTGGTCCTTGGTCTTCATTTGTGGTACCACTCATGGCTAAAGACAGCTGCTTTCTCTTCAAGGAACATGAAGGTATCATGAACCGTTGTACTGAGCACTTCACTGATTTATTTTATAATCTTTCAGGTATTGATGAAAATGACATCAGTAATCTGCCCCAAAACGATATCATTCATGAGATGATGGAACATCTAAATATAGATGAGATGAAAAAGACAATCAAAGAATTAAATACTGGGAAGATACCAGGTACTGACGGTATTTCTGTTGAAATTGTCCTCCAGTGTTGCTGTAGAGAACCACCATAAGGTAGCAAACATCTGCTTTGGTGCACATCTGGTTTGGTTCACGGACACGTGTACCTTAAATATAGTTCTCAGGGAGATTCAGTGTGACACAGAGTGTGACAAGGCTGGCCCTTTGAAATACAGTTACAACAGAAACGGAAGAACGAGTGGGAGAGAGTTGTGGTGAAAGAGTACAGCAGAATTCGCCACCACTCCCTGCCGGAGCTTCGTGGAGATTTTAGATGTTTTCGATCACTAAACACTTATAACGGCCAGTCTGGGAATCAAAACCGTGATCCTACGACTGCGAGTCCGCTGCCCTAACCACTGTGCCATTGCACCTCCATCATACAGATGTATTAAAACGCAACTAGCCATGTAGGGGTTCCAATGTAGAGGAATAACTAATGGAACTTTTGTGAGCCGCGTTATTTTACCTGTTACAGTCTGTTAGCATCTTGACGGTGACCTCTACAGCAGCACTGGTCATCAGATGTACTGGAGTTTAAATAAACAGTTTGCCTTAAGCAAAACTTGAAAGCTGGAGAAGGAAACATGTCTTCATGAACAACAAATAGCCATTCACGAAAAATATATTTTCCAGTCCTAAAGGACTGTATAGGTGAAGGAGCACTTTAACTTTGACTCACGGGCTGTCTAAATAGGGTGTAATTTGAGAGATATTTGGTTGCTGTTTCTATTAATTTGAGCAGCCTGGAATAAATGATCGCTTTAACTTAAGAAAAGTAGTTTATTATTCACTGCACTTTTAATTTTTAGATTGAACATCTGAAGTATGTGGGATGTGCCACTAGCCAATCTCTCTTTCATTTTCATCTCTTAAGTTTTCTCACCTATCTAGTTCTTGAACTCCACGTCGGAATTAATCGATAAAAGCAATGATCAATGTTAGTGTCGTCCAAGCAGCTTAGTCATAATGAAATACTTATGTCTCCTGAAATACAGAACTGTAGAGGATAACTAACTGAAGTTTGACACATGGAATAACGTTAAGTCAACAGCTGAAACAAAGCAGATACGACTCTATTTTACTAGTGAGATTTGCAAAAGTGAAATGAGATATTTTGCTGTTGAGGTGTAAATGCAATTTACCAAATATCAAAATCAATTCATAATATCAGCTCAATGAAAATTTAACTATTCCAAGATATTTACCGTGTTCGTATACAGATGAATATGACTGAAGCTGTTCTTAATGTAAATGTCATTTAACTTTTAATCTGATGTTCGTGTATTTCTTAACGCAGTTGGTACTCTCAGGAATAAATAAATCGTTGAATTTCAATCACAAATGAAAATGAAGACTGAGCTTACCTTTATCTCTTGCCTGTGGATCAAGCAGAACATAAATTTGCAAGGCAGGAGTTGAATCAATTGAATTAAGATGTTTGCGGTAAGACAATGCCAGTAATGGTATTCATAATAGGAATATTTCATATTATGAAAAGGTCATGCATCTTGAACAAATATAATTTTTTGTGGATCAGAAAATTTATGTAACTGGTTGATATTTTAAAGAGCTGCCAGCAGATATTAAGGGAAAGCCCAAACCTATATAGCTAGATATGTTAGCGACAGAAATAGTACTAATACCAAGAAGAAATATTTATCCCCACGTGGATGTCCTGTCAGAAAAAACTGTATTGCGGAAATTGCTATGAACGAAACTATCGTATAGGCATTATGGTGCAGAATGCACTCCTACTTATATCACCTCGAGAAGCTAAATACCCGCTACCTCCAACGCCGTGTCCACCAGCTTACATGATTTCGACCTTCTTTGGTCTTTTCAATGAGGGTCACTTGAATGCTAGACATCAGTAATTCGTCACCCTGCCTGCGATGTATAGATAGGTAACGTTCAGGTTTCGTGTGTATCGCTCGTTCGAAATGATGGCGTTCATTATACTGCATAAAATGCAACAAATATTTAGGGCTACTGTTTATCTATGCAGATCAGAACTTAATGATTTACGGGAGACACACTCAAATAAACCAATATTGTATGTTTATATAATCCGGACTGCCAGCTGACTCAGGGAATCAGAGGCATCAGCCATAGACATCACTGAACTTTTAATCTTCAGATTGTACACCTGAAAGATGTGAGATGTACCACTACCCAATCTCTCTTCCATTTTCATCTCCGTAAGTTTTCTCACGTTCGTTGTACTTGGCCTTAATGCCGGAGCTAATCGATCAAAAACAAGGATCAATGAATTGCAGCCATGGCTAGCCTATCTACCTTCATCTAGGACGAACCGGTCCAATACTTGTTCACAATCAGAAAGATGAGAGTGTTGGATATGAGAAACATTTCTGTGCTATTGCTGTATGTTTTGCGACCACTTAGACGCCATCCCATTACAGAAATATTTCAACAGGAGATTGCAATCTAATGAAATCTCCTTACTGTCAACATGTCGCTTCTTATATTGGTGCGTTGTTACTTCATTGCGGTACTTTGTTACAGCTACAAATATTAATATAGTTGAGTTAAAAGGGAAAGCTAACACACAAAAAGCGTCTTTGTTATGTTTGAAAGTATCTCATTTTGTAACTGACGTCAAACATAATGTTTAATGACTCGTCGAAAGTGGATTAATATTTAAATTCCTTATCAGGGACGTCTACGTCCGTGGGGATAGCTGTAATACTAACGCAGTATTACAATATAATAAGGAATATATCTATACATATATAACTGAATCCATTGCAAGTATGTTTTTTTTTTTGTTTTTGTTTTTTTTCAGAATGCCGCAGCAATTCGAACCGCAAGATATCCAAACTATTCCACAATGAAGAGTTTGTTGTCTACAATTGGAATTATAATGTGGTAGACATTCAGAATGAAGTACTGAAAATAAAGCAAAAACACTATTTAGTTCTATGATAAACGCGCACGCATGCACACATATATACATGTGCGCACACACACAAACACACACAGCAATCGTAAACAGAAATCCGTTCGTATATATAAAAGCTGTGAAAACTGAAAGAAACAAATACTCTAAAGGAAGCCCAATGAAAGCTAGAAAATCGTATTTGTTACTTGACGATAAATGAGTAGCAAATAAGATATTTTTGCGCTCAAAAACTTACTCACCATTTACAAATGATGCAGAAATGGGTAATGAATAGTGTACATTGTAGACATTGAAGTAAATATATGCTGACGTACCTGAGAAACAGCTGATTTTGAATCATTCCTTTCGTGTGGATTCGAGAAAATAAGTGAAGTTTTTTTAATGTTCATCTAGTTTCTACTTCAAGGCAATTTCCTCATTCGTATTAGACGAAACGGTGTGTAAGTAATTAAATTTAAGGGAATATACAATTTCCCGAAATTTTTATACAAAATTAGCAATAGTGATAGTGTGTTGTTCATAAAGACACAATTACAAATCGTTGTAAAAATCAGTTATTGCTGAGTCGACAAAAATAAAGGCGCCGAACTGGCAGAATCGTTAGCATACCGCGCGGTATGATTAGCTGCATTACACCCATCACTACGTTCTGAGCTCAAATTCCGCCGCGGTTGATTTTTGTCTTTCAGGCTCGATAAATGAAGTACCAGTTGAGTACTGGAGTTGATGCAATCGACTATCCCTCTGCCTAAAATTTCATACCTTGTTCCTATAGTAGAAAGGATTATTATGTAGTAGTTGTTTGATATTTTTAACGAATTAAATCACATGGGTGTGTAATTGACTCAGTTTATTATCGTATAGGTTGTCTCCTAAGTTTTCTTCATATTATAACTTGATCTTAACTCTGAAAGTCAAGGAACCACTCGTTTGTATATACATGTGCAACGTCTTGTTGTCAGTTTGTTGTCAGTTAAGGGGCCAAATCGAACCAATGCAGACCTATTATGAAAGGCATTTCACTCTTGGCTATACCCTCTTTCCAACAGTTATATTATCTGTCTTTTCACAACATTTCAATGATTTAAGGTAAATTGGTGTACCATTTCTAGCAAAGTAAGTGTCATTTTAGACATTCCTTGCATAAATATACGTTTTGTAGTAATAAAAGTCGTATGATATATTAATTTTCAGATGGAGTAGTGCTGAGAAAACGGCATAATCATTAGATATTCCCACTAAATTAATCGGCATATTTAGAGTTACTCTAAGGATTTGAATTCAGAAATCAGAATGTTAAGACAGTTGAAGTACCGCTAAGCAATTCTCCCGGCGTGCTAAGGATTCTGCCAACTCGCCGCCTTACACTGAAAAGATTTGAAGCTTTAAAACGCAACGCAGACTAATTTCAGTCTAATACAGGACAATGGCTATTTAGGACAATAGCTACAATCAGTTCACTATATTGTTCTTAGACCAGATACATCAAGAAAAGCTTTGATATTCCATTTTGTCGGATTATAAGTGGTTTATATTGTGTTTCATTTATTGCTATCGTCTTCATAAAGGATCGAGAACTGAACACTCCTGCAATAGGAGTGGTTCTACCACGAATGTAAGTTTATTTATAATTCAATACTGAGAACAGCAACATGGGAAAAAGAAGATATAAAATGGAGTATAAAAAATGTTCAAAACCAAAAACAAAATATTGCTTGGTATAACAGGATCACTAACAAATATTTGGAAAGTATTCTAAGAAAATTGTTTAGGTTCTACGATAAATATAAGTGTATTCATGACAGAAGCATTTGGTTTTTCCTATCACCCAACAGAAACAGATGTTCAGATAAGTACTGCAACATGTTTAAAAAAAGAAATCAAAGAAATTTTGAGAGCAGAAAGTAAAAAACAAAACAAAAAAATGCGGAAGAAAATTCTTCCGCTTTGAAGATAGTACACCAGCTGGAAATTTCTTAATTTTCTTTTATCTTTAATCAATATTTAGGAATTTTATTTGTAGCTGGTGTGTAACCGATCCCTTACAACAGATACGTATACCAAAAGCAAGTTCGTATTCTACAGTGGCTCTCACCATTAACAGTTAATTTCAAATAACATCCCAGCAGAGCAACTATTATTTTAAACTTTATTTTTTGTTTCGCTATTTAATTCATCATTTTCTTCGATAATTTTTTTTTTTTATCAAGATTTAATACAGTGGTTTGGGAATAGATAGTCTGATTACATAGAATGTTGAATGAAATACTGGAAAAATAAAATAACATGTTTTAACGTTTTAAGTTCAAATTCCGCCGATGTTGATTTTTATCAAGCTTCCCGATATATGAAGCTATGTAACAAAATAGGATTGGAGCTGATACAGCCGACTGACTCCCTCTTACAATGTGACTCCTCTTGTGCCTATCTTAAAAATCTGCCATTAATAGAAATTTGAAAAGTATTCAAGAACATTTTTCAAGTTCCATGAGAAAATTATTTTTGTATTACTGACAGCAGAATTTGGTTGTTTTGGTTATCAAGCAGAAACAGATGTTCTAATAAATAATAGAGCATGTTTAAATGATCAAAGAAATTTTATCAAAACAGAAAAGAATGCGTGAGGGAAGGCTGATGGAATTTTTCAGGCTTCAGCGTAATGCGACAGCTGGAAAGTTTATTGAGATGTATTTGCGCTATTTTCTCTATCGCCCATCGCAACTTCACCGGGTGCATCTGTGTGTCCTTCAGATATATGCAATATTGTCCTTTGGAATATGTTGTAATGTTTTGTTATACATCTAATACCTTCTGTTCTGAAATGTGCGTTGTTGTTATGGTTGTTGTTGTTGTTGTTGATGTTGCTACTTGTGTTGTCATAGTGAAGCTTTTATATGTTAAAATAACTTTCTAATATAGAGATATGATGATGATTGTGTGGCATGTTTCTGTGTGAGTTGTTCCCTGTGCCTATCATAGTTAACTTTTTTAATAAGCGTACAGCGACGAGGACTTTTTGTGGCTATATTTTATATTCATATACATTTTTAGTTATATAAAGAGCACTCGACATTAGTCTTGATTTGAACTTTCATACACAAAATATATACATTTTAAAATCAAAGTACTATGAAAGCTTTTAACATCTTTCCGAGTGTTGTGTCTATTGCAATGATTTCAAGTGTCTGTCAAACTGAATAACTTCGTTCTTTGGGTATATATCGGCTGTTCGCAACAATAGCTTTGTCAATACGGAATGGTCTGTCAGAGAATCACATAGTCATGTCGTTGTGACATTTCGGGTTTTGTGAGTGCTTTTACCATTTATTATGTGTCAACATATTTCTCAATGTTTATATCCATCCCCCTCTCATTAAGACCTCTATGTACTGTTTATCTTTACCAAGAACGAACGTCCAGCAATAGAGTGCATTATAACCTCCTTGTTCTAAATTCATAGATTTTAATTCATTTAAACGATATTATGTTATGTTGTTCAGATGGATTTTGAATGGTAAGACAGGGATTGAGCAATATGCTTGTTACTTCAGCATTTAGAAAATGTGAACTAATTAATTATGAGAAGGGTAATAATGATGTTGGTTCTGGAGAGCAGCAATTATGGCAGCATCGATACAAGACATTGATCTTCATGTTGTGATTAGAATTCCGGGTCCCACATGTATTATTAATCATTTGTTTAATTGGTTAATTGTTAATTTACGTATGTTCGTTTCCATTTCATTATACTTTCTTTTTTTTATTTTCTGAGAGTGATCGTATATTTTTATGGCTCATTGTACGTAGATGTTTGTGTATAATTGAGACACAGATAACATAAAAGAAATATTAGACCAGAAATCTGAATAACAACTTAATCTATTTGTGCTTTGAAATGAATTCAGTATGTTTATTTTATTTGTTTCCATTTTCAGATTCAGCCTTTGCTTTCTTTCTTTGGTTATCAGAAGGAGGAAGCCTCAAAATCTGATGCTACCAGATTAAATACATGGGAGACTTTAGTTGTATATAGCTATTTGCAGCTTACTGCAGTTGATTAAACTTAATATAACACCCGAAAAGATATATACAGCTTTCGGCAGATGTAAAAATACAATAAGATTTAGTAACATAGGTGCAAGATGAAACACAAAGTCCAGGAAGAGTTAATCGATTACAGAAACTGCAGAATTTGAATGGTATTTTGTTTTACCAACCCACAGCGATGGATTGTATAATAGCGCTCAGCATGTGCTAATGTAAAATCATTGAACTGACAAACCACTGACCGGTTACCTTACATGAAATGCCATGAGATTTCTAACGTATCTGAAGAAAATACTGTAAGTAACGTATTATGCAAACAAGAAATTAATATTTCGAACGTAGTATCGCTGTGAAAACAGCAGAATAATTGGATATAATCACCCTTGCATGAAGCAAAATGAGTGCCAACAAATAGCCTAATATTTGACTATATGGTAGGTAGTGTATGTGAGAAAACAATAAATTATACAGAAGCAAAGATGATTTAAGACAAGCTGAGTTTGTATATGAAAAACAGACGTCTGTGGGACAACCAGGTATATTGATTAGGGAATCGAGCATAAACTTGTAGGTATGACGAAGTTTTGCTGTAGGTACATTGTAAAAATTGTTCCACTGGGGAAGCACGGTGTTTGAAAGGATTTTGTCCTATGATGCCATTTCGAAACCATGAGACTAATGCTTTGGGTTTTATGTTCACGACCAGTGATGTGGCGTGTAAGGGCAATATTAATATCCCACTTCTCATTAGTTGTAAGAGAAGAAAGTGCAGTAAACTCTGCACTAAAAATATATTTAATAAATATCGAAGTTTCATTTTCGTAACTTTTTAGAAATGATTTCGAAAAGAAACTATAAAATGCTACACCATTCTGAGTATCGGCTAAGGAAGGTGTGGCTATGCGTTGCTGAAATAAAATAAAAGAAAAAAAGAAAACAGAATGAAATCAAGCCATGCTGAATGAAACTGGGTATGGCAGGAAATGCAATCTTCTGATTCCGGAGGCAAATAAGTGAATTAGGTTCGCGCTTGCAAATATAAACCATATCTAGTCGGATATTACGCTTCATTTAACTATTGAGAGATGGTTGCATTTTCATAAAGATAATGCATCTTTAATGCAGAAGTTAAAGGAGAGGAATGTAAGAATGCGATTTGATTTATGAGGTAAATAGTTCATGATCTGCCTCGCTTAACCAACCGAAAACCTATTAGTTAAATATGATCCGATATTTCCTCTATTCATTAAATTCATTATTATTTCCGATAGTTCTTTAATTATCTTTTCTAATCTACTGCCTATATCATCATCTTTCTCTCTCCCCCTCTCTTTCTCTCCACTCTCTCTCTCCCCTCTCTCTCCCCTCTCTCTCTCTCTCTCCCTCTATTTTACTCTCTCTCGATTTATCTGCAGAAATAATCTCTTCATGAGTCAATGCGACGCTAGTTTAAATGGGTCCCTAAAACCACTAGAAAGTGCAGCCTACTTTCTCTCAAGTTGTTTAATGTAATTATGACTTTAGAAAAGCACTGGTGGTCACAAATGGACGGACTTCTTTAATATGCGATAACATGAGTACGTTAACGGACCCGATAAGACATAAATGTGTAAAGCAGTTTAGTTTACAATTCATCGAACAGTCGTTATAGCATTCCACAAATTTTCCAATGAAATGAGGAAATTATTCTACTAACTATGGTCCAGTTAAATCCACTGGAAAAACAGTTGCTTTCACCCAGTTAATTCATTATCCGATATCTACAATTCATTTGTGTTCTTTCAATATTAATGAGCTTTTAATATTTGTTTATGTTCTTTTAATATCATTAACACAGAGGCGAAGAACTGGCATAATTGTTACTTTGGCGGATAAGGAACTTGACATTTCTTCCTGTTTTTTTTATTGAGTCTGAATGTCGTCTAGATGATGTCTGCTTTTCATCCTTTCACGGAGGGCATAGTAAATGACAGCTGAGCTCTGGGGTCGTTGTAATTGATTATTTTCACCTCCTCAAAAATGCTGGCGTTTTATCAAAATTAACAATCACGCGCACAGAGTCGGCCACATCCAATATTTCGCCTTAGAAGAGGATGTTAGGACTCACATAATACTGTCGCGGAGGGGGAGAAACCACCAAGAACAATATGTAAAAACTTACTGAAAACACACTCAACTAAGGATACGAGTAGATCGCCAACAGTTCCACAAGACTAAGGTAAATGTTTGTCACTTTCCCCTTTCTTGTGCAACATGGCCTACTCACAATAGTTATTATGAATGCAATCGGACCGGCGTTTGTGGCTGGTAATGGTTAGGAGATTACAAGTGCTTTTCAGATTTTCAGAGTGATATTTTCACCCACCATCGTTGAATCGAATCTCGCAGCGTTTTTAATTATTATTTATTTATATTATATTTATTTTATATTTAATTCTTTCGTTTATTTTCTTTCTCTTAGGCATATTTTGACTCTGCTACATAACATGAACAGGAGCTCGGAATCGAACTGCACCATGCCTTGTGTGGAGGCAGGTGTTGTAGTTTTGTTCATTTTTTTTTTTTTCGTTTCTTCTGTTAATCGTTTCGGGATGTGTCGCTACTTATACACACCCACCCACATCTAAACCCACTCGTACGTGTGTGTGCGTGTGTATGGCAGCATGTGTGTGTGTGCGTGTGTATGGCAGCATGTGTGTGTGTGTTATGACGTCACTTTCTAGTGTTTCCTAAGCATATTCAGCCTCGGCTTAATATTCACAGTTATCAGACAATAATATTTTTGACAGCCTGTGGTGATTGCTGAATATTTTTTTCTGCGCTAAACCTGCCTAAACCACAACATAATGAGGGCATCTGCTGCACCAGCAACAACAGTTTGCAACTGCAGCAATAAAGGTTGCAGCAAGAGCTGCAAAATGGATGCAGCTAAATATAACGCCAATAAAGGAAGCAATAGTAACAGGAGCAACTGGAACCAAATTCCACAACGCAGATTACAGCGACAGAATCCCCCCAAAATAATAACAAAAGAAAAGAGAACAAAACTGTACAATGTCTCTCTCTCCCCCCTCTCTATCTCTCTCTCTCACAGACACACACACACATACACACATACAAGCACGCACATAACACACGGTGGAGTCCGATCCCGAGCTCTGTGGCAGAGCTATGAGTCAAATCTAAATAGTTAAATATACCAAAGAGAAAGAAATGGGACGAAAGAATTAAATGTAATCTATATATATACTTTTGTACTTCTAGGCACAAGGCCCGAAATTTAGGAGAAGAGTGCAGTCGATTAGACCGACCCAAGTACACAACTGGTACTTAATTTCTAAACCCAGAAAGGATAAAAGGCAAAGTCGGCCTCGGCGGAATTTGAACTCAGAACGTAAAGACAGACGAAATGCCGCTATCGATTTCGCCCGGAGTACTAACGTTTCTTATTTCTTTATTGCCCACAAGGGGCCAAACGCACAGGGGACAAACAAGGACAGACAAAGGGACTAAGTCAATTACATCGGCGCCAGTGCGTAACTGGTACTTAATCTATCGACCCCGAAAGGATGAAATCAAAGTGGACCCGGCGGAATTTGAAATCAGAATGTAACGGCTGACGAAATACCGCATATTTCCCAGCCTGCTCACGTTTCGGCCAGCTCACCGCCTTGTACCCTATATATATAAAAAATGGTTTGTGTTTGTGTGTGTGTGCGTGTGCGTGCGCGCGTGAGTGTGTGTATGTGTGTGCATGTGTGTGTGTGTGTGTGTGTGTTTGTTTGTGTGTGTGTATGTGTGTGTGTGTGTGTGTGTGTGTGTGTGTGTGTGTGTGTGTGTGTGTGTGTGTGTGTGTGTGTGTGTGTGTGTGTGTGCGTATGTTCAGTTTGCATTAGAAATCAGAGTTGCAGATTTTGACGAACGGCTACCAAATAAACTTTATTTTTCATTTACATATTTTCTGTTACCTGAAGAACCAGCTGTAATTATTTGAAATATACCCGCTCTAGAACGGCCAGGTTTCGTTAGAAAGGCAAATTAATTTTACAGTTTAATTTGAACCAAAATTACAAAGTGTTGCATTACGAGAGTGATTATGCCTGAATAATGAAAGTAATGTTTCTCCGAATTAGTCACATGTTTATTATAATAAAGAAAGCTGCTTATCATCTATCTATCTATCTATATATATATATATATATATATATATATATATATATATATATATATATATATATATAAAGGTTACACTATTAACTATGTTTTAGCGCAACAACGCTTTTTCACTACTAATATACCTTCGGAAACGAGATCGGGTCACACAATTTTGAGGCCATTTTCAGGCAATATTTCTATGTACTTCTAGTGGTTCACTTTCGTCCGATCGTTCACGCATGCGCTGAATTCTACTCAGACAAGCATTTACTAAAATTTACAGAGAAGTATTGTTTTAAAATAAGCCACCGCAAAAAGCATTTCATTTAAAGACATCCATTTCTCCGTATGTTATGAGGAAATACAGTCACACTCTCTCTCTCTCTCTCTCTCACACACATGCACACACTCACTCACACCTACATACATGACAACACACACCTTTACTCACTCACTCACTTTCTCTGTCACGTACATACACGCGCACACACACATATACACACACGCACATACACACACGTCCATTTCATATACACGTACATATATTTTCACTTTTTCCTTTTTTTGACGTTCTGCCCTCACTACAATGGAAATGTCGCGTTTTCATTTTCTACTCTTTCAATTTCTGCTCCCTTCAAATCATAAAGAAAATGCAAGAAATCTTCATGGAAATTAACGAACGATCATATGATCCCATATGATCAACCATATGATCGAGTTGACAACTTAGCTGCTTCAAACGAAAGAATGACATATAACTTCCTTTGGCATTCACATGCGTGCACACACACGCACACTTTCACACACACACTTTCACACACACACACACACACACACACACACACACACACACACACACACATGCACACACGCATTCTTGGTAAAACGTCTGTAAGATTGGAAGAAATAACACAATGTAACTGTAGGTTATAGCACCCGTGCAACGCCGAGATGCATTGCTAGTATAAATGTAAAATAAATATATAAACAAATAATAAATAAAAATGCTGCGAGATTCGATGCAACCGTGAGAGGCGTAAACACTACACTCAGGAGCAATGGTAATATCCTAGGCCATGTTGTACGAGAAAGGGAAAGTGACAAACACTTACCCTATTCCTGTGAAACTGTTGGCAATCAGTTAGTTTTCTTAGTTGAGTGTGTTTTAAGTATTCAGTAAGTTTTTACATATCATTGTTTTACATATCGTTATTCTTTCTATCTCCCGGCCAACCTTCTATAGATTTTATCATATTCGTCTAAGGCAAAAGATTGGATGTGGCCCGCTCTTTTGCCTGCCTTGGCAACTTTTTATCAAGACAACTTGATTCTAAAATAAATCTGACGAAACTTTTGTGGTCAGACAGAAGTATTCCCATTTAAAGCGATAAACATTGTTTCTGCTTCTTGTGTCTTGAAAGAAGAGCAACATATCGTCATCATATCAAAGCCTTGAAAGAATTTCAACAAACCTGGATTGATAGTTCCAATGTGATGTCTCATTCCATCCCGATATTTCTTTCTAGTCTGTTGTAGTTTTAGTTGTCATTTCATTTATTAGTGTCTTATAATCATTTGTAACGTTTGCGAATCGGTGTATATAAATTATATTTTATATGTCTTCATAAATTATATTCCATTTATCTGAATGGCTGATAGTTGATAATGTTTCATTTTCTCTTTTGTTCTTATTGGTATTCTGATGTTTTGTACATTGGGTTCTGTTTGCGTTTCTTGTTGTGCTTGCAGTTTTGCAGATATCCACATTGGCGGTGCTGGTAGTAGTGGTAGTGGTGGGGGTAGTGTTAGCGATGACATTAAATTGTCGGGTATTATCTGCCTTCGAATCTTTTAGTTTTTTGTGATGGTAAATAGAGTTTCTACTATTTTAGCTTTCTCTTGTCTTACCTGATAAATATTTCTATTAATTAAGCGGTGAGCTGGCAGAATACTTAGCACGCCACACAAAACGATTTGAGTCATTTCATTCAACTTTACGTTCTGAATTCAGATTTTGGGAGGTCGACTTTGCTATTCATCCTTGCAAAGTCGATAGAATAAGTACCATTTGAAAACTGTAAGTAATGTCATTAACTTAGACACTCCACGAACATTGCTGGCCTTGTGCGAAAATTTGAAATCAATATTTCTATTGATTCGTTTTTGCCACCTGCTTTGGCTGACATATTCGACTGATTTAAACCAGAGAGGTGCATGTTTTGTGGTTGTGCATTAATAATTGTGTATTCCATTATTCCTGTTCACGTTGTTCTTCCTGATGTTAGTGTTAGTACTTTTGTTCCTGAGAGTTTTTTTTAGTTTGGCCGCTATTCATGATCCTTCTGGTGCTTTTGTTTTTGACGTTGATGACGAGATCGCGCTGAGGTTAGCAGCAGGAGAGGAGAAAATGTTTACTTTTCAGATGGGTTACAGAATGCTTCTTATCCTCCACATGAATCTAAATCTTTCTTAATCTATGTGAAACTTCACCCATGAACGACTTAGGTTTTGGTTCCCATTTCAGTGCCATAAAAGTAATATGGCACATGAGAATCTTGGTTCATCTTGCTTTGATTTTCTAAACTTTAATCTTTTAGAGCTTTCTTATCATGTTTTATACGTCTGGTCCTTTTCCTTATACGTAAGGATACCGTTGTTTTCATCTCCGTTTGGAATTTAATGGTATTTTTCAAATCGTTTGACAAAAAATATTGATTTTAGCATTTGGCACGAGTTACCAAAGCTGTTTCTTAGACGTATTATCGGCGTAATTAATGGTGTTAGTTTTATTACTGTTGGTTTCGGTGAGGGATGTTGGTGGTGTTGATGCTAGTAATATTTGAAGACGTACCATTGCTGCTATTAATTTTCTAATTTTCATCGTCACATATTATCAGTGTTATTCTTTCTGCTGTTGTGGTTGATGTTCTTTACTGTTGCTAACGTCTTCATTATTTTTGTTTATGTGGTGAATACTATTTACTGCAGCTGTGGAAATGCGGGTATTTGGGTTGACGATAGTGGCGGATCTAGAGTAGATGTCTAGATGCTAAACCCTGGATGCCATTTTTGTTGCTGTCTTTGCTGCAGTTACACCCCCGTGATCGCGGTGACAGTGTTAAGTAGATTGTTGTTGTTTTTTTTTTTGATTTTCTTTGCACGGTATTTTGTTGAATTGTTGTCACTGTTGCTAGTGCAGTTACTAGCACTTCAACCGCTAACACAACATGTGATGTTCTTTTTCCGAGTAGGATGAGGAAGCCGCAGGAAACTATACTTAAATGGCTGTCACTAAGCCACCCTAATCTTTGTTTAAATAAAGGAGTCAATTAGATAAAATAAATGTTTTCAACCTCGAAGGGCCAATGCAAAATAGAATTTACCGGTGTTTAGGATTCTGTTTAGGTTAGCAACAACACTTTACTGATCCGCTTCTATCAATCGGTGGTAAACGTGAGGAACGCTTGGATGTGCAAATTCTCTGAGAATTTTCTGTCTTCACAGAACATATTGTCCGCAAAAGAACATGAAGATAAATATGTTTGTGAATTTCTAACATCACACACTGGAGCAATGAACAACATGATAGGCGAAATTCATCATCGTGACGCAGAACATTTTGACTGTGTTCTCTTCCTGTTTTCACTTTGTACTTTATTCATTTTTTTTATCTTAAAGGTAATTGTAGGAAAGCAATGTGAAGAATAAAGGTCTGCGACGTGCATATTGAATAACTATACACAGAATAAAGTATGGATGCAAAATTATACAAGACAAAGCGGCATGAGCGAAGATTTTTCTGCGCATACATGGCTACAAACATAGACTTAAACACACGTGTATGCGTGTATATATATATATATATATATATATATATATATATATATATATATATATATATATATATATATATATATATATATATATATATATATATATATATATATATATATATATATATATATATATATATATATATATATATATATATATATATATATATATATATATATATATATATATATATATATATATATATATATATATATATATATATATATATATATATATATATATATATATATATATATATATATATATATATGGTGAAGGCGTGTGACTTAGTGGTTAGGGCATTCGGCTTACGATCGTGAGTTCGATTCCCGGCGACGCGTTATGTCCTTGACCAAAATATTTTATTTCACCTTGCTCCAGTCCACTCAGCTAGCAAAAATGAGTAGTACCTGTATTTCAAATGGCCGGCCTCGTCATGCTATGTATCACGCTGAGACTCCCTGAGAACTACGTTAGGGGTACACGTGTCTGTAGATTGTTCCGTCACTTGCGCGTTAATTTCACGAGCAAGCTGCTCCGTTGATCGTATTTGCTGGGACCCTCGTCGTTTTTACCGACGGCGTGCTCCTTATATATATACGTGTGTGCGTGTATGTGTGTGTAGGTGTGTGTATGTGTGCGTGTACGGACATATGAATAATGGAATATTTTCGTATTACATTGATAGTTCAGTTCCAACTGTTTGTATAGTGGGTGGGGGCAAATTAATAGTATATTTTCCAGCACAAATATATTTAATGTTCATGCAATTTCATGCAATATAAAGCAAATCCCAACTGCTCATTTTAGAAGGGACATACCTCTTACTCCGAATATCTGCCATTAAAAAGTATCTGGACGCTGTCAAGAAGAATTGTCGTGCAATTCTGATAGTTGTTGAGCTTTTAACACATGCTATGCATTAGAGATGCTATCACAGGAACAATGCCGCTATCATTTGTTTATCGACAGTGTATATTCAATTCTGATATGTACATATTATAAATACATGCGTGCGTAGATACACACACATATATACATACCTACATAGATATATATCTGCATATATACATACATACATACATGCATACCATATAAACAGACAGATAGATTATATATATATATATATATATATATATATATATATATATATATATATATATATTCAAATTTACGGAAGACAGAAGTAGAAGCCAAGTGAAGCAACACGAAGCAGATGTGTTAATTTGACGCTTAGGAAGAATGGAAAATTCATTGACGTTTCGAACCTACTTTCTACGACAGAAAGAACGAAATAAAACGGAGAGAGAAACAATATGCAGGGATTAATGGTTCAGCATTTATGTGTCTATATGTACATGTATGCATGTATATATACATATGTGTGTAAATATATATCTGTGCATACTTTTATATGTTTGTCAAATGATGCATGTTTATATGCGTCAAAATATGTATGTGGTTGTATCTGTCGTTTCTCAAGACACTTATCTTTAAACGCCGATTACATGGAGATATGTGCTCTAGGTTAGCTTTGATCTAAGGAAAGTCGTATGTCATGCAGAACGTTACTTTAATATTACTGACCTTTCATTAGCAATAACACAGACGTCACATCTGTAAGATAACAAAGTTATAGTGTATTAGTTAAATTGGGTTAATATACACAAGGCGGGTAGCATATATTTTGCTTTACACTTTGCTAATAAAAAACGTTTTTTGACGACAAAATGAAAGACAAATATTGTGAGTCAATGTTTATTATCATATATAAACGAAAGAAATACCCTTGTTGTTTCGAAGCTCGATTCCAACCAGGGCGTTTTGGGTTTTAAGCATGAGATATTTATTTCGTTCTCGGTTCACAATAATTTATATTTGGGATAGTGCAGACGGAAATATTGCGGATTGTGGTCGTATACACACACCTCGCGCCTCACAAACTTATATCTCTGTGTGGGTGAGCGTTCATCGTTTATACGTATATAGATATGTATGTTTATTGTTTAGACGTATATAGATATGTATGTGTGTATATATATGTGTGTGTGTGCGCGCGCGCCCGTGTACATATATTTATATATATAATACATTTATAATATAACAATAATTTATACAGATTGAGAGGGAGAAAGACAGACCAACAGAATGTAGAATAGAAAATATCCAAATATTTTCTGTTTTGCTACGCCGTTTGTTTTAGCGATTGTAAACAATTGTCTCACACAATGTATCCCTTAATAAAAATAAAATAAAACAGCTATAAACGTGCTTCGTTCATAACTCGAAATGTCCTTGAGAACTGCGTGAATTGAGTACCTTTCGATTTAGATACAGCTGAAAAATCTGCTAAACGAGCTAAATTTAACTGGATAAAGCGCTTTATATTCTTTTATTCTCGCATATTTTTCAGTCTTAAAGCTATGGCCAATCTGAGGTATCAAAATGTTTTATGCAGCGTTAAAGAGTACAGTATAGCTATATTCACAGAGGCTTGTGACATTGCTCGAATGAACTATAGAACACAGCTGGAGGTATATATTGTGCCTAGTGGTTGATAAGTATTCCAGTATGAATCGGAACGCTGTTCCATCTCATTTTCTATCCATGGACGGAAACGCAAACGTTCACCCAACAATACACACACACACACGTAAATATGCATATAAAATAAACACATACACGCACGCACATTTACATTTATACATATATGTACGTGTGTCTGCGTGTGTATGTGTGTGTATGTGTAGTTGTCTGTTCGTGCATGTGTGTGTGTGTGCATTTGTCCTATAGTTCATTTTATGATAGTTATGAAATAGGATCCTGCTAATGAATACCCAGTTGATTCGTGCAGTTTAGTTAATCCATTATATTAAAATTCTAATGCTTTTATATATATATATATATATATATATATATATATATATATATATATATATGTGTGTGTGTGTGTATGTGTGTGTGTGTGTGTGTGTGTGTGTGTGTGTGTGTATGTGTGTGTGTGTGCATTTATATATTTATATACTTATATTTACACACATATATATAGATATATTTATATAGATATATGCATATATATACATACATATATATATATATATACATATATATATACATACATATATACATATATATATACATACATACATATATACATATATATATACATACATACA
>NC_142939.1:25676482-25698982 GCF_046866305.1 Octopus bimaculoides
ATAAATAGACCATTTTTTTCTGACCATTAAAAGCTTTTGAATTTATCTTCGATATTCAAACTTTCGACGCGTTTCCTTTCATTCATATATCGCTAAAGTGAACACATTGCTTGACGCATTCAAATCCAGAATACATACGAATCAATAGCAAAACGTGGTCATCGGAGTGTATAATTTCATGGCAAATAGCAACACGACATTTCTCCTACACAATATAGATTAATTCTATTCTAATTATTATAAATTTAAATTGTTTTTCGCTGGAAACTTATTAATACAAATCTTGCATTCAATGAGAACACAAAGCCTTCAGAATTAAGTACGCGATAATATTTGTCATTGTATGCCTCATACAATAAAACAGAAAGTTTCCACGAATACTCAGCGTTCCAAACCTCCCAAAGGCTGTCAGTGTTCATCACCGTGTGAGTTATTACCTCTTGTGCAATCTGCAACTACAGGGCAATCCCTCAGTGGAGAAATAGTTTAGGTAAACAGCTATAACATTCAACACCTTAAAGTTTATGCCCACCAAACTATATCCTTCTTAGATCATAATAAGGAGCCTTATAGAAAAGTAGGGGCGCGTAAAAGGCCGCGAGCTGGCAGAAACGTTAGCACGCAGAGACGTCAGCACGCAGAAACGTTTAGCAGTATTTCGTCTGCCGTTACGTTCTGAGTTCAAATTCCGTCGAGGTCGATTTTGCTTTTCATCCTTTTGGAGTCGATAAATTAAGTACCAGTTACGCACTGGGGTCGATATAATCGACTTAATCCCTTTGTCTCTTCTTGTTTGTCCCCCCTATGTTTATCCCCTTGTGGGCAGTAAAGAAATAAGAATAGTAGAGGCACTTGTTTTAGGGCTTGCAGTGTTGGATTCATGACTGAGATTGTTGTTTCGATTCCAGAAATGGGTGAGTCATTGTGTTATTCAGCAAAACACTTCATTTGACGATGCTCCAATCCACTCAGCCGGCAAAAATGGGTAATTCTGTGACGTATCGACGTCCCGGCCAGTTCGGGTATTTATACGTCTTGGAAACTGGGCCACCCACCCTTATGTGTCGTCATGATTCGAGAAGTTGACCTTAACCTTTCTTGTACTTTACCTTATAGTAGTAAAAAAAAAACAATTGGTAAAAATCATTTGCTAAATATCGTTCCTTTATAGAAATATGAATATTTCTAAGACTCTCTAAAGGAGACTACGGCAGCGGTTCCTTTATACTTCTCCTTGAACATGCAAAATTGTATGATAATCCCCATTTTTTAATTTAGTTCTCTCAAGCAGATTCCCATTAGTGTGACCTTAACTGAATTTGCTTAGGGATGTAGGGTCAGCTTTCTATGCTTTTAACAGCCACACTCAATCTTTCATACAAGAACAGAATTGACTGAAGTTTCTGAAAAGAATTTCAACAGACACAGGAGTGGCTGTGTGGTAAGTAGCTTGCCCACAAACCACATGGTTTCGGGTTCAGGCCCACTGCGTGATACCTTGGGCAAGTGTCTTCTACTATAGCCTCGAGCAGACCAAAGCCTTGTGAGCGGATTTGGTAGACAGAAACCGAAAGAAGCCCGTCGTATATATGTATATGTATATATATACATGCGTGTTTGTGTGTGTCTTTATCCCTCCAACATTGCTTGACAACCGATGCTGGTGTGTTTACGTCCTCGTGATCCAGCGTTTCGGCAAAAGAGACCGATAGAATAAGTACTAGACTTACAAAGGATAAGTCCTGGGGTCGATTTGCTCGACTAAAGGCAGTGCTCCAGCATGGCCGCAGTCAAATCACTGAAACAAGTAAAAGAGATACACAGGTTCTGCAACAGTCCATATGAAAAGTAGGTGGTGTATCTACAATATGTCACTGGCTTATATTCGATGTATTTCACCGCGATTTCTATTGTCTCAGATGTAATAAAAGTTCTAAATTTGTGCACAAGGCCAGCAATATCGGGCTGGGGATAAAGTATACAGGTAATTTTCTCCTAAGCCGAATTTGAATAAAGTATGAAATTCGTGCTAACAAATTCTGTTAATCGCTGCTTTTGTCTTAAATGTAATAATATCAGAGTTTAGTTGCAATCTTACTTTCTGGAGTCTGCGAGCAAATGCAGCCAATTGTCCAGCAGGGAAGAGCAGATAAATTAAGCGCATGCATTAATGAAAACCCACATTTGCAGACGATAAACGTACTGTATCTCTACCAAAATATGTGTTGCATATGTTATATGTAATTTAACGATAAATTTATCTTGATGATTACAGGTAATGTCTGAAACATCTCGCTTGTAAATACGGGCGTCTATTTTAACTTCCTCTTCATGTTATTGAATCTAGATTTCATTTGTGTTTGTTATGGGATTCATTTCAGACAGTAAGGCGAGATGCGTTCCATCCTCTTCTTTTTCTTCTTCTTTTCCTTATCTTTCTCCTCTTTCTCGTTCTTCTTCTTCTTCTTCTTCTTCTTCTTCTTCTTCTTCTTCTTCTTCTTCTTCTTCTTCTTCTTCTTCTTCTTCTTCTTCTTCTTCTTCTTCTTCTTCTTCTTCTTCTCATCCCCATCATCATCAGTATCAGCAGCGGCATCGATGTTATTATCATCATCACCATCATCATCATTATTATTATTATTATTATTATTATTATTATTATTATCATTATTATTATTATTGAAGGCGATATGCTGGCAGCATCCTTAGAACATTGCGCAAATGCTAAGTGGCATTTCATCCACTTTTACGCTCTGAGTTCAAATTCCAGTGAGGTCGACTTTACCTTTCATCCCTTCGAGGTCGTTAACATAAGTACCAGTTATACACTAGGGTTGATGTAGTCGACTCGTCCCCTCCCATAAATTTGCTGTCCTCGTGGCAAAATATGAAACTATTATTATTATTGTTCCATATTTAAGAGATGAGGAATTATGTACAATGTTTACATTATTTACATTATTTAGCATTGACAAATATTTGTCTTCATATTGTTTGTTGTTAACACAACGTTTCGGCTGATATATCCTCCAGCCTTCTTCAGATGTCTTGGGCATATGGTGTAGTGGTTAAGAGCGTGGGCTATTAACCCCAAGATTCCGATTTCGATTCCAAGCAGTGACATGAATAATAATAATAATAATAATAATGATAATAATAATAATTATTATTATTATTATATCGAAGAATACCTTAGGAACGAGAACCCAGGTTCGAAATTTCCCCAAGACAACTGAAGAAGGCTGGAGGGTACATCAGCCGAAACGTTGTGTTAACAACAAACAAGATGAGAACAAATATCCGTCGAATGTAAATAATGTAAATAATAATAATAATTGTTATTACTATTGTTGTTGTTATTATTTTGATATTTTCTATTGAGTTTCACATGGAAAAAAATAAGAGGAAATATAGCTACACAATTCAGATTATATCACTAGAATGGTTTCTCGTAGTCACACTTCCTACTTGATGAAATACACTAGTTCACTCTCCCTAAACCGAGAATCTGCCGTCAACATTATTAAAAAAAGGAAAAGTAAAATACGTTCTGGAAAATGTAGTCTTTAATATAATATTATCCCATCGCAGCTGATCTTATTCGAAAGAGTATCAACAATGAGTAGGATACGCTCAGATTTATTCGGAAATATGAACTACCAACGTAAGTAAAGTCATATAATATCGTCCTTATTATCCGGCAAATACATATATGGTATTTCTTTATATCACTTATAATTTTCCTCACATCGTCTGAATTCTGAAGGTCAGTTCACCAACATCGGATTCATACATGACGCATTCATTTCATTCTAATCATTTATATGTATTATAATGAACACCCATTTGTATGCATATCATAAGCATTTGTGTACATGCGTGACTATGGGCGAGTATGTGTGTTCATGTCTATCTGTATTCTTGTGAGATGAAATAAATGTAATAGCACACAGATGTGTTACAATACATTGTAAGTTTAATGCATATGTATACGCACGTAAGTTTTAATGTAGATGTCTCGATAACGCAGAGCTAATCTAAAATTGCAATACGCGTCTATAAAGAGCTCATGCCTTCAAAAACATATAGACCCACACACACACACATACATATATATAGTCGCTGTGAAAAAGAAAGAAAGAAAGTGAAAGGAAGATACAGATAGATATATAGATGCACGTAGGATTTCCTGTGATACAATTAGAAATATTGAATTAAAATTTAAAAGAATCCAATTACATTTCTGAAGATTAATTTTTTTCTCTCTCCTTCGCTCTTAATCACTCTTTCTTGCACTATTTCCAAAATTTTATTCAGTTGCATGTATGCGCACTATGACATAAAGTATACATACATCTGCACACACAAACACAGGTATCTATTTGTATTTATATATATATATATATATATATATATATATATATATATATATATATATATATATATATATATATATATATATATATATATATATATATATATATATATATATATATATATATATATATATATATATATATATATATATATATTTAAATTCAATAATAGGATGAATTATTTTACAAGAATTTATCAAGTAGCTAGCGTGAAAAAAAACTCATAAGGGAAAAAAAATCCATCATTTATTCCCGAAATATATATTTTTATTTATATAAGGGCATTACTATACAATAATGCCTCACGCTATGAGGGACTCTAAGGTCAGACTACCATAAAAAACACATTTTTACCGAACGCGAGGAAATGCAACTCTCAAAGCCAAACCCTTAAAAACAGACTGAATTATAGATCATGATTTCGTAGTTATTGTAGTATTGTAGTATTGTAGTATTATACAACCTCTTTTGTGGACCATATTATACTGTCGAGTAGAGGTTGTATAATACTACAATAACTACGAAATCATGATCTATAATTCAGTCTGTTTTGAAGGGGTTGGCTTTGAGAGTTGCATTTCCTTGTGTTCGGTAAAAATGTGTTTTTTATGGTAGTCTGACCTTAGAGTCCCTTATAGCGTGAGGCATTATTGTATAGTAATGCCCTTATATATATATATATATATATATATATATATATATATATATATATATATATATATATATATATATATATATATATATATGCATATTTATCATTCAATAATAGGATAAAATCCTTATAAGAATTTATCAAGTAGCTTGCGTGAAAAAACCTCATAATGGAAAAATCCATCATATATAAAATATATTTACTTATATAAGGGCATTTCTATACATGAATGCCTCATGCTAGGAGGGACTCTAAGGTCAAACTACCATAATAAACACATTTTTACCGAACGCGAGGAAATACAACTCTCAAAACTTGCCCCCTACAAACAGACTAAAATGTTGGTCTTGATTTCGTAATTATTGCAGTAATATGCACCTATTACTCATCAGTACAGTATGGTCAAGACACATAAAAATAAACAAAAATCAATATACCAGACGAACACTTCATGTATTCCGTATAGTGCATAGAAGATTGTTTATCGCTATATATCTATGAAAAAGGTGGACTTTTTGAATTGCATCTCGGTACAAGTGTTTTTTCAGAATAACATTCAGCACTAAATATATTATGGTTATATTTATCATTCAATAATAGGATAAAGTCTTTATAAGAGTTTATCAAATAGCTAGCGTGAAAAAACCTCATAAGGGAAAAATCCATCATTTTATTAAGCGTGGTACTTACTCTATCGGTCTATTTTGCCAGACGGTTAAGTTACATCAACACTGGTTGTCAAACGGTGGGGAGGGAAAAACACAGGCATAAAGTCATACATACAGATGCACAGACCCAAACACACACACACACACAAACACACACACGCACACACACACACACACACACACACACACACACACACACACACACACACATACACACACACACACACACACACATATATATATATATATATATATATATATATATATATATATATATATATATATATATATATATATATATATATATATATATATATATATATATATATATGGGCTTCTTTCAGTTTCGGTGTACCAAATCCACTCACAAATATTTGAACCGACTGAGGTTATAGTAGAAGACACTTGCTTAAAGTGCCACGGAGCGGGACTGAAACCGGTCCCATCTAGTTGGTAAGCAGGCTGCATACCATAAAAAGATGCCTGCGCTTATATATATATAAATATATATATATATATATATATATATATATATATATATATATATATATATATATATATATATATATATATATATATATATATATATCTGTGTGTGTATGTGTGTGTGTGTGTGTGTGTTTCTATGTATGCATGTATAATGCTATTCAGTTTTACGTCATGATTTCTTGTCAATAGAAAACGAGCCGTTTTAAACCTAGATCCACGGCTCCTTCATTGGAATTTCAAAAACACTAATAGAGTATTTCTCCATGTTAAGGTGTATGGATGCAGTAGCTGGAGTCAGCTCATATGTAGCGTTGTGTGTTTATTATTATATATGTATTCTCATGCACACAGTTGCATTTCTAGTCATGCGCTGTTATACACAAATGGTAAATTTCTGGAGTGCTTTACAAATTATTTTCAGTTCCATTCATGGCTTGAATTTATAACCTACAAATTGACTGTCTGTCCGTCTGTCTGCCTGCCTTTCTATCTGTATGTATGTATGTATGTATGTATGTATGTATGTATGTATGTATGTAACCATGTATGTAACCATGTATGTATGTAGGTGTGTTTTATGCATGCATGTATATACATGTATGCATGCATGCATGTATTAGGTACGCATGCATGTATGTATTAAGTACGCAGGTAGTTAAGTAGGTAGTTAGGTAAGTACATAGGTAGATAAGAAGCTACATAGGTAGGCAGGCAGCTAGGTAGGCAAGTAGGTAGCTAGGTATATATGTATGTATGTATGTATGTATGTAGGTAGGTAGGCAGGTAGGTAGGCAGGCAGGCAGGTAGGTAGGCAGGCAGGCAGGTAGGCAGGTGGGTAGGTAGGTAGGCAGGTGGGTAGGTAGGTAGGTAGGTAGGTAGGTAGGTAGGCAGGTACGTACGTAGATGGGTATAAACGTGTACATGTTTTTGTGTGCCTGATAATGTGGTGCAATTTTTTTCTTTCAATCAATTATTGAAATCACCACTGTGTTCTACCTTTGTCTAATGTTTTTTCTCTCGTTACCGCACGATTTCCTTCCTACATTTCTGAAACAGAAAGATTCTCAGACACAACATACTTTCATGATTTTTGGTCTTTTATACACAATGCCATGTTATCTTGGAAGTTTTAACACAGCAGCAAGATCTATAGATGGTGTAGAGAATTTGATGTAGAGATTACTCGAAAACATTGAAAGTTGAATGTAAATTTTTTATGTTATTATTAAGGCTTTATGTTATTATTTAAGGCAGTGAGCTGACTGAACATTTAGCACGTTGAGAAAAATGCTTAGCAGTATTCAGAGTTCAAATTCTACCGATGTCGACTTTGCCTTTCATCCTTTCGGGTTCCGTTGAAAAAGTACCAGTTACGCACTGGGTTCCATAAAATCGACTAGCTCTCTCTCACACAAAATTTCGGGCTTTGTGCGTATAGTGCTAAGTATTATAAAGACTTTATTTATGATTAAATAGTGCTCTCCTTACGAATTCTCTGGTTTCGTAGTTGTGGGTATTTATTCTTTCAAGAAACCAATTCTGTTACGAGGCATCGTTTTTGGCATAAATATGTTCTTTTATCAGAAATACACGCGAATGACACACAAACACCCACTTACATACATATGTGCGTGTGTATGTGTGTGTATGTGTGTGTAGGTGTGTGTGTGTGTGTGTGTGTGTGTGTGTAGGTGTGTGTGTGTGTGTGTGTGTGTGTCGAAGTTATAAATGTCTTTGAAATTATAAATCACAGAGGACCATGTTTGCAGGTATAAAAACTACTCATTTGATTTCTGGTAAAAATGTTCTTAATGGCAGAGGCGTGGCTGTAAGCTACATTCACATTCATATGGTATTTTAGAATCCCATTTTATAGTGAATTTATATTTGTTTTATTAAAAGCATTTTATATGTGTTTATTGTCTTTTCGGTATAGTTTCCAACGGTATTTGTCTCGTTGTATTGATATTCGTAATTTTTTTTATTACTTAACCCATCAATTTGTTTCAAAATTCATTGTCGATTAATATTTTATTATCTCAATATTTTTATCAAGTATTCGCTTGTGGAAGAGTCTCAGTTGATTTCAAAGGACAGATGCTACCACATATACATTGCAGTAGATATAAACTCTCTTTATGCCACAACACACAATGCCTGTCTTTGCAAGAGATGCGTTTGTTATATTCTACTCTAATGTCTCTGTCTAGAAACTATGTTATGTTATGAAAGATTTCATATTTGTACTCTTATGGATGGTGAATCTTAACGTAGAAATGGATTTAGGCATTCTTTTAACTCCTAAAAGTTTGCAGTTCGTTACATCTAATATATCATCGATGTATTTGTTATATATAAATAGTAATGTTTATATGCCAATAAAGTGGCAGTCCCGTAAAGGACGATGGTATTGCTGTTTTAGCTCCAGGACAACATATTTTCCATCAGTCTGTGTCCGTATATTGCATTTGAAAGGGAGGTCATCGCTCTCATTTCTAGCCTTATGTGATACTCATAGATCTAGTTTTCTGAATGTTATCCGTCCTCAGTAAAAGACAATCACCAGCTAGTGACGTGACAAAAGCTATCTCCACTTGCAAATACTATATATTCTTTAAGCGAGACACATCCGCTGAGTGAGAGGAATCGTTTTCTCCGCTTTTCTTTCCCTCATTCTTACTCCCTCTCCTTTTCACTTTCTTTTTACACACACACACACACACACACACACACACACACGCACACACACACACACACACACACACACACATATATATATATATATAAACATATTTAATAGTAATATGTTACAAAAACAAATTAGAAACTATATATATATATATGTATGTATGTATATATGTATATATATGTATGTATATATATATATATATATACATGTATGTATATATATATATGTATATATTTATATATATGTGTGTGTGTGTGTGTGTGTGTGTGTGTATGTGTGTGTGTGTGTGTGTGTGTGTGTGTGTGTATGTGCGTGTATATAAATAGAGATGTGTGCGAAAACGGCTTCACCAATTGCTTATATATTTACATGCATGAATAATTCCACCCCGGATAAATTCCAGGCTGTTTATTTGATTTTCTTATTAAAAATTATTGAAAAATAAAAGATATTGCTTTGTATATTACATTCACGTTTTTGAAAGTTTTTAAAATATTGACTTACGTTTTTGTAGCGTCAGTGACGTAACATATCTGTTTATGTGTATCTCTCTGTCCATCTCCCTCTATCTATCTCTATTTCTCTGAAGCATATCTCTCTATCCATATCTCTTGTTTCCACTTGCATTTTTCAGACGCTATTCTTTCCATTTCAATTTTCTTACGCCATTGTTTAACTTCCATGTTATTGTTTTGAATGTAAGTCTTAGCTTTCTATCGCTATTTACAAACAAACAACGACAAATTAATGACAGAAAGTAGTTCACAATTACTTATGTAAGTAATTTCATAATTTCATAAACGTCATTTTAATGTGTACGGTTTTGTGTTTCTCTGTTGCTGACGGTTTCTGTCTGATTCCTTTGATACTGGCTCTTTGGTTCACTGAGTGACCAATTTCGCTTCAACCCGTACAATACTTCATTATCCGTTAATATTTCTCATTTACTTTCTACCCGTCGTACTAAGAAATATACTTACCGTTATGTATGTATGTATGTATGTATGTATGTATGTTTGTAGGTATGTATGTATGTATGTATGTATGTTTGTAGGTATGTATGTATCAGACACGCACACTCACATTACCTGAACAGCAAAAGATTATTTATATTGATAAACTTTTTCTTTTCCCCCAATAAATCATTCTGTCATGATTATTATATGCTCTTTTGTCCTTTGTTTTATCCTTTCCCCTAACGCATTCAATATAGAAAACTGCTATATATTGTACGCCGATTACGCTAACGCGAAATAAACATATGGTACAGTTCAGAGTTTCTGTAATTCAGCTGATGATGATTCTGTAATAAATTTGCAATCCAAATGCTGTATGTCTTTTGAAACCTTTTAACTTCATACATTGTTTCTAAACCCGTCACAGACGTCTGTATTGTTGGCATTTTACAAATATTTTAATAGAGTACTTAGAATCAGGTTAGATAAATCCGATACCTAAAGACGATTAGTATGGTATTATGAGATGTTATATACCAATTTCCGATAAAAATTAAAACCACCTCCATTGGATTTGAGAGGCCAATGATATTTCAGAGATATTTGAAGCGAATATTTTTACTTCAATCCGGTGTGTGCAATACTGATATTTTGGAAATAGTTTGAGAACAATACCAGAATAAAAATGTGTTACAAGTAGACAATGTGTTAGTTCATTTATATGGAAGAATTTTATTACTATCATCGGCATCATCATTATTATTGTTGATGTTGTTATCATTAAGGCGGTGAGCTGGCAATATCGTTAGCATACCGGGCGAAATACCTACGCCACTTTGCCTGTCTGTAAGTTCTGAGTTCAAATCCCGTCGAGGTCGACGTTGCCATTCATCCTTCGGAGTCGATAAAATACGTACCACTTGAAAATTGCGGTCGATGCAACCAACTAATCCCATCCATCCAAAATGCTGCCTTTGTGGAAAAATTTGAAATCATTATTTATCATTATTTTTTATGCAAAATTCTTCCCTGTAGCAATGTAGGAATGAAAGGTGGTGCTTCCATTTCTGAAACGTCTACAAATCAGCCAGTAAACCTCCATTACGGCACCAGATTTAAAGAAATCTCTACCTGTATATTTCTATCTAACATGAACTTTTATATTTCATCTATGCATACATCTCTGACAGATATCTGTAAATTTAGGAAATCAGGATCGATCATCGAAAGAATGCCTTTTGGAAGCAGGGTTCAATGGAGAAAATTACCCAGGGAAATATTCTGCTTAGAAATAAAGCCATCAATTTTGTGAGCCATTAGATTTTAATTAACTATAATTGCCCTTTTGAGAGAGGAAAGAATCATTAACTTCATAATCAATTCTGGGTAGGGGAAGCAACCCCGAAGTTATAAATTATTAAAGGGATTAGAGATTAACACCTTGGTCATATTGAACAGCATTGCTTCTTAACTCGTTATTCTTTCAAACAAAAGATTATAAAGAAAGCAATCTGTATACCGTAACTGGATTAGAATTTCTTCTATGATTACATGAAATACATTTCCATTTAGAAACAAATTATTTGATATTTTAAAAATTGTACATACTTTCAATAACTTTACTTACCATTGTTTAATCCCAAGATTGCACAAACATAAGACCAAAATATGTCTAAGCAAGGACATCTTCTCGTTATCTACCAATACATTACCCAATGTCGGTTTTCTTTTCAGAACGAATAAGTTATATTTGATAAAGATTTACTCGATTTTAATAGTAGTAGAAAGAATTGCAAGTAGAAAAATAGAAGCTTACTCGTTAGATTCGGAAAACGAGACTTATTAGATTGGTAGAAGTACTTGAGTTTTATAGACAATGGGGCTTCCCTGATCATTCATATTCGGAATTCCAGTAATTTTAGCTGTCTTCTAAATACTTTACTTTCGTTCACTTCGGGAGATAAAATATTCCAACGAAGAATTGACCGTTTGCTCGATGTGTGTGGATACTTGATTTACGAGTGTCTTCTCATAAATTTAACAGGTGTTTTGTTTACGAACTGAAGCCATTTGGCCAATGTTGCGAATTTTAAATTTTGATAACTGTTCTGCGTATACATAATGGCAGACAAATCTAAACTACCCGGGGGGAAGGGGTGTATGAGTGTCATCCAAAACGAAAGTGTTGAAAATATCCGTAAAATACAAGAAGGCAATGTTCCTTAAGGAGTAAAGTTGTGTAAGGTTTCCGAGACGAACCACAGAAGACAAGCCTATTTAACCATGGAGCATTATAAAGATATATTCTTCCCTCTTTTGTCTTTTCCATGTGTCGGAAGTGTAGAACCTGGCGTGAATTGAAATAATTCTTCTTTTGTTTTATGATATATATATATATATATATATATATATATATATATATATATATATATATAGATAGATAGATAGATAGATAGTTTTTTTAGAGGTTGGTAATTACATAAAAATATACGTGTATTAATAGAGAGGAGGAGAGAAGAGCAGGTGGATGGGAGAGGGAAGGGAGGGAAATCGGGGAGAGGGAGCGGGAGAGAAGACAGAGCAGAGAGGGAAGAGGAGAGAGAAGAGAGAGTGAGAGATTGGTGAGGTACGGAGAGACTGACTGTTAACTATGGACAAACAGAAGGATGAAGTTTTGAAAAAGATAAAGAAATATAATGTAGATAGACAACTAGAGAAAGAAAGAGATATAGATAAATATATACTTATAGACAGAGAGAAAGACAATCTGAGAGAAGTGGCGGCCGGTAATTATAAATTCAGATCGAGCTATAATTAATGACAGAAAAGTAGACGGAGTGACAGATGGTAAGATTTGTCAATGAAACCCTGCCAACAGATATTCTTAGAAGCATTCGATTTTCAGTTTTTAAACTGTCTCTGGCTTTTCATATAAATCTGAAATAGTTATCTTAAAAAGGTCAGCGCAAAACAATCAAAATTTGAAGTTTATATCTCTACCGGAAGTCATGTCAGGAGAAGTTGTCTGTAGTCTTACTGAACTTCCGGTATCAGGTATGATTTTGAGTCTTAAGGATTGAAAGTAAAGTTACAATACTGGGTCTTTTTATAGTAACAAATTGATACCCACACACAGATACAGGTAGAGGCATACATACATATATACATACATGAATAAATACATATATACATACATATATATATATATATATATATATATATATATATATATATATATATATATATATATATATATGATTACATACATACATATACACGTGCATACGTACATATGCATGCATATTTCTGCATTTCCGTATTTAATTTTACATCAGCTATTTTAGGTTTCGAAAAATTATGTATATACTGATATACCCCATCACGTATGTGTGCATGTACATATGTATGTATAGTAATATATTTGTACATTACAATTTCAAATTAAACTGCATGACAAGACATAACTATTATTAAAAGCTCCATATATATTTCTGTTCGTGTATTGTAATTGTATCATATCATTAACTTCGGGTCGGGATATAATATATATATATATATATATATATATATATATATATATATATATATATATATATATATATATATATATATATATATATATATATATATATATATATATATATACATATATACATACATATATATACCTAATATAGTATATATTAGGTATATTATCATATACCTAATAGCCCCGTTCTTACCTGTTCGTTTCACTCTGAATTCTAAATTAGGTGTTATAGATCGACAAGGTTGCGTAACTCCGCCTTCTTGTCAGAGCCAGAAGTTATGGAAGTAAAATTATGCTGCCTGTTTTCCATTATTTGCGGTGGTCTCTTTCTCCACCAATACACTCTGTCATTTGTGATATGAGTGGGGCTGTTATTATAATGACACACATGATAGATACTACTATAGGATCAATGTTCATTTCCGAGCATAGAGGCTCATAATTTCGGGGTATGTTTCCCCACTGGACTGACACCTGAGAGTTGTAGGATTATTCATTTTCAGCAGTTGCGGGAACCCGAACAGCATAAATTGAAATGTTTTACACAAAAACACAACGCATGGCCCTGTCCAGGAGTGAAAGCCTCAATCTGGCGTTCATAATGTCTCACTGGTAACTACTTACTAACTACAAACTCACGTGTCTCCATTTCTACATTAATGTAATATTCTGCTGTTATATTGCAAAAAGTTTTCTTAAGGTTCATAAAAGATCAAAAGCATATTCTTTTCAATATTATCAGAAACAATACATATACAAGGTTAGGACAAACAATGGAAACACCTTAAAATTTCAAACAAATTTATTTTAATATTAGGTAGAACCGCCTTTGGCAATAATTGCAGCTTGAATTCCACAAGGTATGGACTCGCACAATGTTTGAATTGTCTCCAAAGGAATTTTTGTTCGTTCTTCAGTTAAAACATTCTCCAGTTCTTGTAGTGATGATGGTGGAGGATATCGACTCCTTACTTGTTTTTATAAAATGCACCATAAATGTTCAATAATATTGATATCTGGGGACTGTGGTGGCCAGATAAGATGTTCAATTTCACTAGAATGTTCCTCATGCCATTCAGTAACAACTTTATCTGTGTGAATTGGTGCATTATCATCCTGGGATATTGAGTTTCGCTCCGGAAACCGTTCCACAAACATAGGATGAATTTGATCAGATGAAAATGCTGGAAAAGTCTTGACACGAAGGGAAACCATTGGGCCGGCGGATTTCCAAGATATACCCCCCCCCCCCCGCCGATCATTGCAGATCCTCCTCCATATTTAACAGCTGGAAGAAGACAGTCTGAGTCAAATGCTTCTTTTGGCTGTCTCGACAGGTATACTCGGCCCGTGGTCAGAAATAAGGTATGGGATGACTCGCCCCCAGAAAATTCTTCTACTGCTCTAGGGACCAATTGTGTAGGTTTTTACTCCACTCCTAACGCTTTGCAACGATTTTTTTTAAAGTAGTGGTTTTCTGGTTGCAGCCCTTCTGTAATATTCGACTCTGTGCAGCTCCCACCGAACAGGTGGTCATTAATCTCTGCAGTACTTTTGGGAGCTGTACTTTTGTGACCTTTCTAACATTTCCCTATCTGAAAGTTTTGGTTTTCTTCTGGAGATTTGTTTCGACAAGGAGGTTTTTCCCTCTTCCTCAAAGACTGTCATTACTTTCGAGACAGTACTTCTTGATACACAAAACATTTTGGCTGTTTTCGTTACGCTACCGTCTGCCGCCAACAATTTCACCTCTTTGAAAGTCCGATAGATCTTTCAATTTAATGAATTTTAATTACCTTTTTCTGATGATATCTGAAAAGAAACAGCAATTTTCGCAAAACATATTAAGCAACACTAATAATAAATCAAAAAACATAAAAATAAACAAGCTTTTGGCGGTTTTATAGATATTTCAAAATTATGATGCTATGATGCTAGGTGTTTCCATTATTTTGTCCAAACCCTGTGTATATAATACTTTTAGCTACAGAAAAGCAACACGAAATCTGAAGAATAGAATTAAATATCTGTGATATCTATGATGCGTATGTAGCTGTAAGACATAACAATCAGAAACAAGATTTGGACTAAAATTCTTAGAACAGCTGCAAAAAGCAATAACTTGAAATCGTTCACAAACATCATTATATATTCACAATTGGTGTCAGAGATGCTTTGATTGCGACCAGCTCCAGCCGACACTACTACTACTAGTACTACTACTACTACTAGTACTAGTACTACTACTACTACTACTACTACTACTACTACTACTACTATTAATAATAATAATAATAATAATAATAATAATAATAATAATAATACCACTACTAATACTACTCTATTTTAACTAGACAAGGTACATTTGACAATAAGTAATAATTATTGTTGACTGCAGCACACTTCATAAAATCTTCATACAAACGTCCATGTATGTATATGAATGTATAGAAAAAACACTTATATATATATATTATATGTATATAATTTTACGTACACACAAATATATACGTATGCATTACACACTTACATACATACATACATACATATATACATATATACATACATACATACATACGTACACATACATACGTACAAATATTGAAAAAATACTTTTTACTTATCTATTTCTTTCCTACTGTCAACATGACAAATTCAAATATGTTCTAGTGCATGTAATTGTGTTTATTTGTATCATATATGTATTGTACTTTATGATGTAGCGTTCTCTCTATTTTACATTTTAAAAATCACATTCATAGATTTGAATAGGTAAAAACTGAGCGACCTTCTCTCCGAAAAATAAAAATTCTTAGAGTACGGATGGCAGAAACACCACTTACTGAAACTGTTGCTATTTTCTGTGTCGAAGGTATCAAAAAGTACGGTAAACTTATTGAATGTGAGCTTAAGAATGATTCCCTTGGTATAGTTGCGTTCTCTGAAACTCGTCTCTCTGGCGAGGGTCAAGTAAATGAACCTACTTATGGATATACTATCTTTTGGAGTGGCCTGCTTAAGTGTGAGCGTCGAGAATCTGGTGTTGGGTTTGCTCACAAGAATTCATTAGTATCCTCCATATGTATATATATTGCTGTTCACATAAAAATAATCAAGGAAGATTACACGGGGTGGTATCTGTGACTTTTACATTTAATTTCAAAATATTTTTCTGCCATTTAAATAAGTGTTTTAGAAAATAAAAATAGCATTGCCGATGTTTACAACGACACTAGCAAAAATACACACACGCAAACACAAACCTCGCACGTACGTACATACATACATACATACATACATACATACACAGGTGTATTTATTTTAGGAAGAAATAAATATATAATTAACATTTACCTCAGTCATTTATCTCCACAGATAAACATACGACTATGAATCAAACGACAATATCTCGGATTGCAATATAATTACCTTCTGACGGAATTACAGTTGCTTTATTTGTAGCGTTGTTATTACGCTCGATTTATTTAATAGAGACTGTTCTGTAATAAAATTTCGATTATTGAGATCATTGCCTACATACGTCGCTGAAATATATGCTCTGAAACGTTAAGATATTCACGTAGTAGATTAGGAATGTTCATCTCTAGCCAATAACAAAGCAGATGTTCTACTAAGTAAAACGTTTGGCAATATTTTACCTTCTGACTGTTTGGATAAAGACGGTCACGAAACGTTTTACCGGTGTATTTTGTAGAGCATATTTGCGGTTTTACTGGATAATTTATGCGACCGATTCTGGCTCAAAATATTAGTCTCGATATTTTACCACGCCTTTGCTACATGTCCGTTCAGTGACACAGTAACTGTAACGAAAACAACGCATGACTTCGTATATATACATATATATATATATATATATATATATATATATATATATATATATATATATGTATGTGTATATATATATATATATATATATATATATATATATATATATATATATATATATATATATATATATATATATATATATATATATATATATATATATGTATATATATATATATATATATATATATATATATATATATATATATATATATATATATATATATATATATATATATATATATATATATATATAAAACAAATAATAAATGAGTATATGCATATATACGTACAGGTATGTGCAAACCTACGTCCACCTATATATATAGGTGCATATCTGGGTACAGGACATTGAAAACAAGACGTAGACAAAAAATAATAATAACCAGAGTACAGGACACACACACACATATATATAGATATATATATACTAGGTTGAGGAAAAAGTTTGTGCACCCTATTAAAATCATGATACTTTATGCAAGAGTTATTAAAAAACAAAATAAAGACCATTATTCTCTACCATCTTCTGCCAATAATCTGCAAGCTTTCCGATTAGGTCAAAGTACCAATCCTTCGGCTTTTAATCGAAAGTTCTTGACAAGCTTCTTCTACTTCACCAAATGATTGAAATCGGCGACCTTTCATAAAGTGCTCTATGGGTCGGAAGAGACTGTAGTCAGATGGATTATACGCCTGGATGCAGCAGAACTTCCACACAATCCTGTTCTTCAATCTTGTTCCTGGTTGTTCAGGTGGTAAGAGGCTTTGCATTGTCTCGTCGAAACAACGCGCGTTTTCGAAGAACAAGTCTTCGGAACTTTTTAGCAGTGACTCATCATTGAACATGACATAATTGAATGAGCACACACACCACAATAATATATAAAGCGACATTATTTTAACACGGCGCAGAAACTTTTTTCTCAAGCTGTGATATATATATATATATATATATATATATATATATATATATATATATATATATATATATATATATGTATATATATATCGAGAGAGAGGGATAGTGAGTGAGAGTTTCAGACAAGCAAAGAAATATGGTAAGTGAGTGTGAAATTCAAATTCATGTACGTTCGTTTATATAAACCATGGTAGAAGAGTTGTCAACAAGGCTTAAATTGTTATTACAAGCTGTTTTCTCGCAAATTAAACTTTCTCATACCTGATTCTTGAATGTAATACTGGGTTACAGATATCAGTGAGTGGAGTTAAAGACAGACAGTGAAAAGAAGCTTTATCGTTGAGTAGTTTGGCAAACTTATTGAAAAGTCATAAAAAATCGTAATATATACATCTAGTACTGAACTTCTCGTACGAATGTAGACTCTGTAAATAAGTTTAAAATGTTCTTAGAATGAAGATATATAAGCTTGCATAGAATTGCAACGTCATATATATACATTGAACATTTTTGAATATGTTTATAGTTTTCGGACACGCATAAAATATTTATTTACACGATGCAATGCAAAGGAGACTACTCGTATGTTAAATATATTTCCTTTCTGAATATCAACATCCTTTTCCGTTTCATGTATCACCGAGATAGAGATTAACAAGTAGCAGTTGAAACATCAGATTTGCAAAAATTTGTCATGATGCCTGGAAGCATTCATATATCTGAATATATTTAGAACTTCGAAATAATATAAGAGAATATGTATTTTCTGTACAACTGAAGGAGCATATTCCTTTTAAAATTTGTAGCAGGATGCATTTTCAATGGTCTCGTAATGCTATGAAAACTTGTAATATTTATGTTCAATTAGTATTTGAAAAAGATTGAATAATATTGAATTGGAGTTTACTTAAATACATGCAGATGCTGGGAATATGTTGTTCTCAGTACAATCGGTGCATGTGTTGCAATGACGAGAACTTGAAGGGCGACAACGAATTAAATCCTTTTACAGGTATTTGCCATTAACTGGAAATGAAATGGAAGCATTGAAGTTACTCAGAAAAGAAGTATTTTATCGAGCTTCAAGATAAAAATTCTCCCCATTTACCATAGTTAAGACCGTTAAAAATTTAAATTAAGAACTTAATATCTGAGTATCCATGAAACAAATCTTGTGGTATATATCAGGGCTGAAATGTCTGAAGGTAAATGATAAAAAATAACGTTCTAAATAAATTTTTTTAAACTCCCGCTACGTCGCAATTAGAACGGACGTTGATGATATAACGTAATTTATAACGGCAATTATTTTTCCCATTCTTAAATCATTAATGTCAATATGCCGTTTTATGTAGCCACTATCTTATAATTTTGGATTCTCGTAATTTTTGAGAAAAACCATCAGAGCGTATGCTTGATATATATTTACAAGCATTATTAACCATGTTTTATCCGGTAGGAGGATTGTTCGAATCTCTATGACGACACTGCAATATCTCAGTAGGTCTAAACCAGTGGAAATATGGATAACCTTTACTTATAAACTTATCCTTTCATAGCCTTCCTTATTTAGTAACATTGTATGTTTTTAATGACGAGAAATGTTTTAAGGGAAGTTTAAAATCATGAAGTCTCATAGATATTTTTGATCCGTTGCATTTATTTACATTCTATACTGATAGAATAACACGAGTTACTAGCTTCCTTATACGTGTAAATAATGTTATACGTAGAAACCTTTCGTACTGTCACAGTATAATATTTTTGTTTTGGCCGAAGAAATACGGACGTCATTAGAATTTTCAAATACTTTCAAATACTTAATTAAAGAATTCTTAAAGATATCGGAATTTAATTATGAAATTGAATATAGAAACATATAGAAACATATAGAAAAGATGAGGAACTTTTGAATATTCAAAAGTTATATTTGTTGAATGGCATTTTGGCTTTCTCATACTGAAATAATTATTATCTATTGAGATATCTGAGTATCATTAGTTGCACAAAATAATAATAATGATTTCTAACTATAAGGTTATAAGATACAAACTTAAAAGTATTATAAAATATCTTATCGATACCCTTGAGATAAAACTCAAAAATAGACGAAGGCACTGTTCTATAAATTACAGATTTTGTGTTTAATTTCTTCTTGCAGGTGGCTTGTCAGGCCTGTTAGTTTCGCTAGACCCCAGTGTTGAGCCCAATCATGGGCCATTGGATCTTAGATTTGAGTTTCTATAATTTTGAATTTTAGCACTTTTTTTTATTTTGAACTCGAGGAGGACAAGCTTGTTCTCGAAATATCATCGTTCAACCAATCGCATCGCGCTCTGCGTCTTGCCTAATAATAATAATAATAATAATAATAATAATAATAATAATAATAATAATAATAATAATAATAAGAAGAAGAAGAAGAAGAAGAAGAAGAAGAAGAAGAAGAAGAAGAAGAAGAAGAAGAAGAAGAAGAAGAAGAAGAAGAAGAAGAAAGGAGATATATTCCTTAACACAGACTGTAAGACTCTTCAGCAAAGTTATAGCCATAAAGATTGGCATAGATAAGTGTGCAATATTACTCATGAGAAGGGGACAGGTAGTCAACAGCGAAGGAATCCAATTACCAGATAGCAAGACATTAACATCATTGAAGGAAGGAGAAAGGTAAAAGTATCTAGGAGTATTAGAATCTGATATAGTACTAACTATAAAAATGAAAACTAGAATTGAGAAAGAGTACATCAGAGGGATGAGGAAGTTAATGAAGTCAAAGCTAAACGGTCCGAATCTAGTGAAGGCTGTAAATACTTGAGCAGTATCATTATTTAGATATTCATCAGCTTTTGTAGATTGGACAAAAACTGAATTAGCAAAGCTAGATGGACTAACCAGGAAGGAATTGAATATGAATGGAAGACTCCACTCAAGTGCAGGAGTAGCAAGACTAAGCATACTGCATGGAGTTAACTACAGTAGATAGACTCCTATGTAGGTAATAATGAAGAAAGTTTATTAATAGCTGCTAGAGTCGTAGGGGAAACCAAAAAGCCAAATGAAGTTAAAACCTAGAATAAGAACAAAATAGGGAAGGAGAAACTAAACGTTGAAGACCCCATTGCCATGGAAGAAGTTGAAAACTCCTGGAAAAACTATCTGGAGTGCTGAAAAGACTTACAATGAAAATGCAGATTGGATTAGACGCACAGAAGGATCTTACCGAAACCTAGCAGAACAAGCATGGGAAAGTATCAAAATAGAAGAACTAAGAATGACACTCACGAAAGCATATAATTAGAAATCACCTGGTAATGATAGGGTGCCTAATTTCTGGTTCGCTACACTTCTGTGCGCACACAAAAAGTTAGTCTAGTTATTCAATGAAGTTATGAAATCCTTCGAAAACACCTGATTGGTGTGCAAGAGGTATTATTTACCTACTTCCGAAGACTAATGAAGCCAGACCTCCTCAAAACTATCGGCCCACAACATGCCTATCTACTACCTATAAAATTTTAATGTCCATCCTCGTGGAGAAAACATACTAATTTATATAAGAGAACGATATTTTCCTCACAGAGGCTCATATGGATGCAAAGACAAACTTTTAATATTGTCATAACAAACGCAAAAATCTCAGTTCTGCATGGCCTGATTATAGAAAGGTCTTCGACAGCATACCGCATTCATTGATCTTGAAATCGTTGGATATCTTCAAACTTTCTTCTATGATTTCAAACTTCCTGAAGCACAAGATGTCAATGTGGAAAACGAATCTCCAACTACACCACTCTAATAGAGTACTGACCACAAAAAATATTAATTTCAACTGCGGCATTTTCCAAGATGACTCACTTTCACCTTTAATTTCTTGCATAGTCCTAATACCCCTGACAAGTGAACTTGACACAACAAAGTGTGGATATAAAATTGGCGACCAGAAAATAAATCATCTATTTTTTATGGATGACTCAAGACTCCATGACAAAGACGAAAATGAGCTTCAAGGACTACTGCGTACTGTGAAAGCCTTCAGTGATGACATTGGGATGGAATTTGGTCTTGATAAATGTGCCAAGACCACATTTTAGAAATGAAAACCTCACATTCAGTGGACTTGGATTTTGACACAATCATAGAAGAACCCGATAGGAACAAACTTACAAATACTTCGAAATAAATGAGGGCTCTGGTATTCAGCATGCAAGTATGAAAGAGAGACGATCAGGAAGGAGTGTTACAGGAGAGTTCGAGCAGTCCTAAAATCCGACTTAAATGCACGTAACAAGGTGTTAGCTATAAATTATTTAGCAGTTCTGGTTGCTATGCAGTTTCAATGTGCTGAACTGGAATATGAGCGAAATAAGGAATAT
>NC_142939.1:25703982-25716482 GCF_046866305.1 Octopus bimaculoides
TGGTCCATGGAGGAAAGCGTCTCGTTTTGACCATTATCCTTTAAATCTTAACAGGTTCTTGTAGATTTTTAGAGTCCAAGATATCGCAGTCATTTATAACAAATGAATTAAGGATTTAAGTTCTGTCCCCAAAATTTCAAGCTGAGCCATGCAGGTATGCATGTACGTATGGTTGGATGGATGGATGGATGGATGGATGAGTGTATGTGTAAGTGCTTATGCGTGTGCGCGTGCGCGTATGCGTGCGCAATGTCGGCACAGGATTGTGTATTACGCTTTTCAAGTCCCTTCTGCTTATCGTGTTTCAACAAAAAAATGCTATTCCTTACTGTTCAACATAATTGCATTACGAGCTCGTGTTAAATGTACTTTATCATTTATCTTTTTCAAAACGATGAGGTGTCAGAAATGTTACAGCATTGTAGTAAATGAGACACATGTTTTCGACACTAATTATTACATTCTGATTTCAAATCGGGACAAGAGATTAAATCGTATAGACTATTCAATGGCTTTAATTTCAGATTTGTAAAACGATTGGGAAAACAGTTAATAATACTACTATTTTACAGGAATTTTGGATTGGCTGGACTGTTAGAATATCGCGTAAATAAGACAAAATCCGGCTTAGGACAATTATAGCTTTCATTTCACCGTGGCAGGTGGTGTACATTACAGTACGCGTGAGAAAGTGAAGCGAGACCCATTTAAACAATTACAACCTTCCATTTAATTTCTGGTCTTTTGTTTATGCATTAAACTACAATTCTGGTTGTTTATTACTGTAACTTACACAGTCGTTGGCCAATACGAGTAATAAATCCGAAATAGTGTCTCTGGAAAGAGGTTCACCAAATTGATTGACATCGCACTATGTTCGCTATGAAAGATAATCGATGAAGTATTACAATAACAATATATTTGTTGAGCTCAGAAAGATAAAAGCAAAAAGGATGAAGGAGGTACTTGCAGTTAAATTTCAAATTTTCTAATTGTTTCAGAAGATTCGTTTTGTGTCAGATGATAATCGTTACAATGATCAACATTTTCCCATAATTGCTTTTCCTAAGCTAAGGCCGTGTACAGGAAGGTTTATTGCTTTTCTAACCAGTTGCAAATATACTATCTATCTATCTATATATATATATATATATATATATATATATATATATATATATATCTGTTTATCAATCTATCTTTGTGTATATATGTATATATATATATGTATATATACATATACAGAGAGAGAGAGAGAGAGAGAGAGTGAGAGAGAGAGAGAAATATATAGATGGGTATAAACACATACGTATATATCTAAGGCAAAAATATAATTATCATACATATTCATATATATATATATACACACAGAAAGAGTGAAAGAGATGTAAATATAGCATTGATGAATATATAGATCGATAATTATAAAGCTGAATGTATGTAATTAGTTTTATATTTTATTAATACAAGTTTTATCATATTAAAATTAAAGCCCGTAGGATAAAATTAATATGTCTTCTGAATGACACGTTCACATAATTGAAGCATTGTCCTCTTAATTATGTAACATACAAATTAACCAGTTCTCATAGATAATTGCTGCAAAATTAAATAAATATATATATTTTTGTCTATATATATATATATATATATATATATATATATATATATATATATATATATATATATATATACACACATATATTATACATATATATGTATAATATCTATATAAATAAAGATATATATGCGAGGATCACTCTCTCGCTTTCTCTCTGGCTCTCTTTCTTTCAGTCTCTCTCACTCTGTATAAGTATGCATGGGTGTGCGCGCGTGTGTGTGTGTGTGTGTGTGCCTGTGTCTCTGTGTAATTGTTGTAGAATCTCAATAAACGTCTGTGGGGTTATATTGATAGTTTCGTTACCATCACACACATGGCGCTTTGTATTTGGTAATAGTTTAGTCTTCGCATAACTCTTAATAGTAAACAATCGAAAGTTATAACAGTCAAACATTTTAATAAAAGGACCAGCGGCTCTACATGATAATTTTTTTGTTTCTCTTTTCAAATATCGGCTAATTTTTGAATTGATGATTTTTATACAAAAATCAACTGGCAATCACATCTTATTCTCGACATGGTAAATATAGCGATGCAATGAACGGCCATAAATAATTCAGTAACAAAAGAAGCTATTGTTCAGAAAACTGCAGATAACATGTACTTGAGTCAATATTTATATCGTTTTCACTCTGTGTCTAGTGTTTTGGCTTTCTGCTCTTGTAATTGATATCTCCTAAATTAAAAAAAAAACACATTCATATTGGTTTCAAATTTGGCGCAAGAGTAGCAACCTCGTGGGAGTTGTGGGTCATGTTGATTATAAGGACCCGAGTACTCAGCTGATACATACTTTCTTGTTCTCGAAAAGATGAAGTGTAAAGTCGATCCTTGCGGAATTCGAACTCAGAACATAAAGACGATTCGAATGCCCGTGAGCATTTTGCTCGACGCGCTAACGATTCTGCGAGCTCGTTGTTTTGTGTATATAAAAGAGTAATTTCAAATTTTAGCATAAGGTCAGCAATTTCGAGGGGTGGGGTGTACGTCGATTACATCAACCCAGTACGCAACAGGTACTTATTTTACCGTCCTCGAAACGAATGAAAAGCAAAACAACCTCAGCTTAACTTGAACTCAGAACATAAAACAAATGCAATGCCGCTGAGCATATTGCCCGGCGTTCTACCAATTCTGCCAGCCCGCTCCCTTACGTATGTAAAATTTTAAACATAACTACTTTTTTTCTGTACCTTTCTCCCTATTTTAGACTATCCAAATTACGAAAATTGTATAATTTGTATGGAAGTAGGTGTTAACAGTAGATCTAATCTTTAGTGCCATAGCCTTACTTAAAATTTCGCGTTTTCCGACGTAATTTTGGACTACATATATCTGTGTGATTCTATGTGTGGTCATTTGTATATATGTAGACATAACGGTTTTCATTCCGGGTGAAAATCATCTCCTCCGTTAAAACATAATAATGTTGAATTTTTTATCAGTATATTTTTATTGTGTCATCATTATTTACATTTTAGGTAACATTTTATTCTGCATATTTCTATATAGACCATTTGCTATTCTATATGGAAATAATATTTAATAAATAAAGGTGTATTGAGTAGGAATATTTCACTTGTATGTATCGGAAACTGTAACATTCAGGGAAGAGCTATCAATAATTAATATTTTCATTTGTTAGGTATGAAATACTTGAAGGAAAGTTGAAGTTGATAAGAGTTATTTGATATAGCCTTAGGAAATAGTCGAGATGAACTTTAGATCAGCCTAGAGGCAGATCCATCCAATTACATTCCGTTATATGAGAAATATACAGAATTGCGATTGAAAGTTCGAAGACCAGGCCTTATAATCAGTTATAACTATAAGTACTGTAAATTAAATAATATATGTACTCTTAAGTGACAGAAAATATTACATTTTGCTTTCGCTGTTTGGCAATCCGTTGGAGAAGTAGTTTCGCAATGCATGCAATGTGACAAAAGAAATGGTTTGTGCTATTCAGTAGCTCGTCCTTCAATTCACGCCTATGTACTACATCTTGCATGTATTGCCTATGCATTGAGTACAATCTTATTGACTCCCATTAAATTTTAAAACAACTGATTATGCTAGAAATCATTATTTGAAATACTGATTCACTGAAGCTACTCTTGGTTCAGTCGATATACAAAAATACTATACGTGAAATGTTAAGACATGGTTATATACGCTTGTTATAAATTTTAACAAATATAGAGTATCGGTATATGAATTTATATAATAGATCTCGGCGAGAAAGTCAGCGTATAAATGATCATATATCTGAATAAAGGTGTACCTAGGCTCATTGTAGTAGAGCCTAGTATTTCTTTCATTCACACATCAGAATGTCTCAGCTTTTCATTGATGTGTAACCAGAACATAATCCTTTAATTCAATCAGCGTGACAACGTTGTAATACAGGAACAATCCATCCGATGAACTTCCTGGCAGTTTCCTTCTACCTAATTTCACACTCAGGACACGGTTCGATCCGCAGCCACAGAAAATGATGCGACTATATAATGGCATAGAGTGAGAGGGAAATACAAGTCTCGTGATTGCGAACTGAATGTCTTAAGTCTGCAACCATAGTGCGCCTACATGTCTGCACACATACATACAAACACGCATATGTATAAATTTAAACAGATACACACGCAAACACATAAACACACACTTATGTATATATATATATATATATATATATATATATATATATATATATATATATATATATATATATATATATATATATATATATATATATGTATATATATATAAGAAAATGACTTGCTTAATGAGACCCAGCATGGTTTCCGTCCAGGTAGAAGCTGCCTCACGCAGCTCTTGCAGCATTATGACTGGGTCCTGAAGCAGCTACTTGACCATTCAAATGGTGGTGTGATATATCACGACTTTGCAAAAGCCTTTGACAAAGTTGATCATGGCTTGATATGTCACAAGCTGCGAAACCTTGGCATAGCTGGTAAATTAGGAGAGTGGCTGCATGACTCCCTGAATGGTAGACGTCAGACAGTTGCAGCCAATGGAGAACTATCTAGGGAAACACAAATATTGAGCGGTGTTCCACAAGGAACTGTTCTAGGACCACTACTGTTCATAGTGGCCCTCCTGGACATGCCCACGGTCACTCGGAGAGCCACTGTCACTAGTTATGCTGATGACACAAATATATCTCAGGCAATAAAGAATCCTGATGATATTGTAAGCCTACAGAATGACCTAAATGCAATATATGAGTGGGCAGAGCAAAATAATATGCAGTTCAATGCAAAAATATTTCAAGTACTGCGCTACAAGACCACAAGTACCTCCCAACTGGCATACACAGGGCCTGGAGGTACTGCAATCCCAGAACCACAAACAGTAAGAGATCTGGGCATCAACATGTGTAGTGATGCATCATTTCACATGCACATTGTCAAGTTGACAGCAAAGTGCAGACAACTGGCAGGGTGGATACTGAGGACATTCCGTACAAGGGATCAAAAAGTTACGTTGACTCTATGGAAGACATTTGTTCTGAGCCGCCTAGACTATTGCTCTCAGTTGTGGTCACCACACAGTGTTAGGCGGACAGCAGAACTCGAGGCAATTCAGTGGCACTATACTAAAAAGATCGCGACAGTCCAACAGATGAACTACATGGAGCGACTGAAGGCACTAGGTCTCTACTCCCTGGAGCGCAGGCGGGAGAGATATGTAATAATATACATATGGAAAATACTGGAAGGACTGGTGCCAAACTTTGGTGTCAAGTACTACAGGAATGCCCGCACGGGTCGCCACTGCATGGTGCCAAAGGTACCGTCCACTGCATCTCACATAAGAACGAGATACTGCAGCAGCCTCGGTTTCAGAGGACCTCAGCTCTTCAATGCCCTTCCAAAACATTTGAGAGACATGCACGACATGGATGCGGAGGTCTTCAAGACAAAACTTGACGCTTTCCTCTCCACGATACCAGACGAACCAATGGCTCGTAATGAGACGCAGTTTAGGGCAGCTATGTCAAATTCTCTTATACACCAGATGTGCCATCAAAACTCTTGATTGGACCATGTCAGGTGGGGGAGAAGAGCCATGCAAGGAACGTGAAAATCACGGTGGTGCACCAGCATGACCGCAGCCACTTGGCTGAAACACATAAATAAATAAATAAATATATATATATATATATATATATATATATATATATATATATATATATACATATATATATATATATATATATATATATATATATATATATATATATATGTATGTATGTATGTATGTATGTATGTATATATTATGTGGGAAAGGCTAAAATCCAACATGTTCGCATTTTTAAACTTCATGTAAAATTTCGTAACATATTGGCAACTGAAATATGTGTAAAAGTGAATAAATAATACAAAAAATTGCCATCTCCTATATCTATCTATCTATCTATATATATATATATATATATATATATATATATATATATATATATATATATATATATATATATATATATATATATATATATATATATATATATATATATATATATATATACATACATACATATACATATATTATATATATATATATATATATATATATATATATATATATATATATATATATATATATATATATATATATATATATATATATATATATACATCTATATCATATGTATATATATATGTATATATATATATATACATATATAATATATATATGCATATATCTATGTATGTATATACATATAAAATATATGTACGAGGGTGAGTCAAAACGTAATGCCATTTCGTTTAGGACAGGTATAATTACCAACACAAGAACAGGTATCTTACTTCAAATTGAAGCTGCATTACATCCCTACTTCGCAACATAGTCACCGTTTCTCTCAATAGCAATGTTCCGCCTTCGAATGAGACCATGTATCCCTGCCTCGTAAAATTCTTTTCACTCTACTTTCAGTCACATCTTCTCTACAATTTTCAGTTCCTCGTCACTGGAATAATATTTGCCTCTCAAACATTCTTTCGTGGGACCAAAGTTATGACAGTGTGAAGGCGCTAAATTTGGTGACGAGGAAGTGAAAACTATAGTGAAGAAGTGGCTCAAAGAACAGTCGACAGAATTTTACAGGGCAGGGATACATTCTCTCATTCGAAGGTGGAACATTACTATTGAGAGAAATGGTGACTATGTTGAGAAGTATGGATGTAATCAACAAAGGAGCAGCTTAAATATGATGTATGATACATGTACCTGTGTTGGTAATTATACCTGTCCTAAACAAAATGGTGAGATAAACCTGCGATGAAAGATAACACAGCAGGGTTCACCACCACCCGCTACTGGTGTCTCGTGAGGTTTAGGTGTTTTCGCTCAATAAACAGCCCCAATGTCTGGGAATCGAAACCGCGATCCTACTGGGCCATTGCGCCGCACACACACACTCACACATACACACACACACTCACACATACACACACAAACACACACGCACGCACATATATATATATATATATATATTATATATATATATGTATGTATGTATGTATGTATGTATGTATGTATATATGTATATATATATATATATATATATATATATATATATATATATATATATACATGATATATATGTATGCATATATATATACATATATATTATATATAAATGTGTATGCATACATATACATACATACATACATACATACATATACACATATATATATATATATATATATATATATATATATATATATATATATATATATATATATATATATATATGTCTCTGTGTGTGTGTGTGTGTGCGTGTGGCTGTGTGTATGTATAATATGTGATTGTTTATTATTAACATTGTATATATTAGAAATACATTATATATATACATGTACTTACACATACAAAGACATGTACGCTATATATGTGCAGGTCTGTGTTCGGATGAGGATGTGTCAATACTTTTATCTATCTGTGTATCCAGTCATTTATTTCTTTATTGCTAATTAACTATTTATGCATCCATGAGTATAAGATTTCGCTCATGCCTGCGAATATGTCTGAAATCGAATTAATATGATTGTCTGATCTTTCAGGTATAAATGTCATCAGTACATAAATAATCGAACCGAAGCAACTTCTGTCGTCTTGGTCATCAGGATGAAATAATGCCATGTGCTTGAAAATTCGACCTTTAGTTCGTCTCATATCGGCCAGTTTTAATGTCGCATAACGATCAAAGTCAATATATATATCAACCATCCCTTTACTGAAAGATAAGCACTTGTACATGTTTTAGCAGATATACTGTAGTGATATATCAGTCCCCAACTCTAAATTAATTTTATTGTTATCTACACCACAGCGTCCTTATCTTGTGTGTGAAATTTTCATTTGTTCCTTGCCAAGCTTCTCTGTAATCTTTCAAAATTATTTAATGTAACGCCACATACCTATCTTCTCTTCGTCCCCCTATACTAGAAATTTTGTTGTGCAACGTCGCTTTACTTTACCCTTTCTTCGTTTCTCTTTTCTCTTCCATTTTCTCTTTAGGCATGCACATTTCTTTCTCCTCCCATACCCTCTTCATTCGTTTGACCGCTGACTTGTTTAGTCTCGTTTCTTCTCGTCCCTCATCTTCTCGGCGTTAAACTTTGGGCTGGTGATTCTTTTTCACAGTTCGGTTTTTGTGGGGAGTTTTTTTCTGTTTTCTTTTTCTTCGCGTTTCGCCTTTCCACTCCAATTTCCTGTCATTTTACATTACTTTTCTTATACCACACGCCTTGTCTTGTCTCATACTATGGTCATGTGACTAAAGCCTTGTAAGTAGATTTGGTAGACAGGAATTGAAAGAAGCCTGTCGTGTGTGTGTGTGTGTGTGTGTGTGTGTGTGTCTGTGTCTGTGTGTCTGTGCCTATGTGTGTGTGTGTCTATGTGTGTGTGTGTGTGTGTGTGTGTGTGTGCGTGTAGGCATACAAGGGATCGTTGTGTGAGCGTAGATACAAGTAATTTATTATTATAGAAAGATATATTGCTATAAACAATGCCATCCACACCTCCGCTTACATATTCGTGTACGAAAGGCTTACTTATATCAATAAATTTGTACTTACGTATGCATGTACATACACGCATTTATGCATTCCATACATATACGTCTTTGTATATATATATATAACTTAACTGATGACTGGCCAACATTTCAAGCAGACCTTTATTTCTTGACGAACTAGATGTTTATTGGCGAGAAATTGGTAAAAAAAAATAGAATAACCAGGACAACACTCATGATATTTATATATCTATTCACAGACACCCCATTATATATATATATATATATATATATATATATATATATATATATATATATATATATAATAAATGAGTATATGCATATATACGTACAGGTATGTGCATACCTACGTCTACCTGTATATATAGGTGCATATCTGGGTACAGGACATTGCAAACAAAACGTAGACAAGAAAATAGTAACCAGAGTACAGAAAACACACAAGCCACATAGATAATATTTTCCTTCATTAGCTACCCCCGTTTTAACACCGGCGTTTCGAAGAGTTGGACAGGACGCATCGTTAAAACGGCTCTTCCCATGGACTGCAAATTAAAATTGTATGCACAAATTAAACCTGTGCCATGGAGGAATGTAGTGGCGGACAAAAAAGAAGACAGGAAAACAAACGGAAAAGAAAAAAAAGAGAGGAAAACAAACGGAAAAGGCTGTACGGCCAGACGTGAAAAGTTATGTGTATATGAACGGAAGGAAGAACGAGAGGGGAAAGAGACAGATATAGTAGTAACAGAAGGAAGAACGAGAGGGGTAAAGAGAGATACGTAGTAGTAACAGAGGAAGAACGAGAGGGGAAAGAGAGAGATATAGTAGTAACAGAAGGAAGAACGAGAGGGGTAAAGAGAGATACGTAGTAGTAACAGAGGAAGAACGAGAGGGGAAAGAGAGAGATATAGTAGTAACAGAAGGAAGAACGAGATGGGTAAAGAGAGATACGTAGTAGTAACAGAGGAAGAACGAGAGGGGAAAGAGATAGATATCGTAGTAACAGAAGGAAGAACGAGATGGGTAAAGATAGATACGTAGTAGTAACAGAGGAAGAACGAGAGGGGGATTCCCAAAAAGTGTTTGAGGGATATTTAATCCTGGCGGTTACCGTGTTGTCACTTCTATCGGTTCTCAATGCCGGCAAACTACACCAAATGCTAGTGAAACTCAAGTTAGTGAAAATTTACTAGGCTCGATTATTATCTCCACTTAGTAAATCCGAATGTCCTTTTAAGGACTGCATACATTCCGTAGCGAAAATAGTGAGATGAATGAACGTCAGGACTACGGAGATTCGCACATACAAATTTATTATACAATTATTTACCTCGTTCTTCTCTTTGACCATACATATATACATATATATATATATATATATATATATATATATATATATATATATATATATATATAATTATATAAATAAGGATAAGATCGATATTTAAAATATTGATCATATCAAGTGGCCAGCATGGGAATAAAAACCATCAAAGGTAACAATTATTTAAAATTATAATATAGAGTATCTAAGAGATACCACCACGCTGAAAATAACAGTCAAATCTTATTATGCAAAGCCAGAAATCCGGGATCTGGAATTGTCCAGTATTTTTGCTAGTTTATTTTATCTTCGTCTTCGCTCTTCGTGCTATATGAACATTTATTGTGGTTTAGAGTCAAGATTTGACTGTTATTTTCAGCGTGGTGGTATCTCTTAGATACCCTATGTTATAATTATATATATATATATATATATATATATATATATATATATATATATATATATATATATATATATATATATATATATATGTATATATATATTATCTTGATGTTATGATATTTACTTTGTATTATATTATACTTATTTATTGTGCTTTTGATTGTTATTTTTTTTCTATATATGACAGTGGATTTTCATCGATGAGTTCATGAACTTTGGTTCTTTTCCCTAAGACTATATATTTATATATATTTTATACTGTGAAACTTAATTTAATTTTAATTTTTAATAAATTGATTTTAATTGAGTTTTTACCTGTAATTTTGGATTTTATTCCTAATACATATATACAGTGATAAGAAACTCCCAAGAGGGGTGAACACCAGAAGACATTTAGAGAAAAAAAAAATCCTACTCAGGCGAAGTGTTTCACCCCTTGTTCTCCAAGCGGGGTAGACAGGAATTGAAAGAAGCCTGTCGTGTGTGTGTGTGTGTGTGTGTGTGTGTGTGTGCGTGTGTGTCTGTGTCTGTGTGTCTGTGTCTATGTGTGTGCGTGTGTCTATGTGTGTGTGTGTGTGTGTGTGTGTGCGTGTGTGTGTGCGTGTAGGCATACAAGGGATCGTTGTGTGAGCGTAGATACAAGTAATTTATTATTATAGAAAGATATATTGCTATAAACAATGCCATCCACACCTCCGCTTACATATTCGTGTACGAAAGGCTTACTTATATCAATAAATGTGTACTTACGTATGCATGTACATACACGCATTTATGCATTCCATACATATACGTCTTTGTATATATATATATAACTTAACCGATGACTGGCCAAAATTTCAAGCAGTGGCTCGCATGCTGCTTATGACTACTAGATGCTCTTCTGCTGTCACTTATTAATTACTTAAGTCTCGTAGACTTGTGTAGTTTAACCGCTTGGAGATTTCATCTACAGTAGTTGGAACTCCACATCGTCGTCTAAGTTTTTGAACTTATAATTAAATAAGAAGTAACATACAAATCGAAATAATTTTTGATGTATTTGGTATTTTATGTTTATTTTCCTCTGATTGGTTATCTTTTCAAATGTAACTGAACTTGTAAATTGAATAACTTTTAAATTAGGTATACGTCATTGTTTCAGAAACTATACAATACTTATTCATACTTACTGTGAATGTCAACACAAGTTGGTAATGTTTCATGCAATTTTCAGACTATGGTTGTATTTATTTATTTATTCATATGCATTTAGGATTATAACGAAGTTAATTATACTTATTCTTACTGTAATTGTGATTATGCCTAATTTTGAAACAATATCAATTATGCTTATGCTAGGACGTAAAAACGTTTTAGTTTCTAGTGAACTATCTAAAACATTAAATAACAATTACTGAAAGTTTAAGTGCCTGTTGGTATTTGAGTTATATAAAGTTCCTCTCACACTGAAAGAGAAAAACGTTTCTTGAAATCTCGCATCATCTTTGTTTCAGACATCTTGAGCTACACGTGCCGTGACGTTTACATTTTTATTTTGCTTAACGGCATTTCATCTGTCTTTAAATTCCGATTTCAAATTCCAACGAAAGAATGAAATACATTTTATCCTTTCGCCGCCGATAATATAATAACTGGATTCGATTACATCGATTTGTTCCTCTCCACCAAATTTCTGCCTCTGGCAGAATCGGTTATTAGACATTAAATTTACGGCGATTAGGCAGAATATATTTTATACCAAATAAAACATGTTTGGTACCCTTGTGATTATGTAATTGTAGTCAACCTTGTATTTCATCAGCGGTTTATCGATAAATAAGATGACAGTGAATTACTGAAATCGATAGTATTGGCCAACTCTTCCATCTAAATTATAAGCCTTGAGTCGCTTTTACAAATAATTATATATAACATTTTAAATGTGTTGTTGAGTGAAACGTTTTGAACTTGATTTCGTTTGATGTTTCAGCGCGATGGATTCTAAACTGTTGCACAGACAGTAAGGTGCTATATAAAAATCTAATCTGATGTGGACTTTGATACCTTTATGTTGTGACTCTGAATTCCACTGCGGTCCAGTT